>NW_023998464.1:9456802-9514445 GCF_014805625.2 Glossina fuscipes | reverse complement strand
TTTCTAACGCAATTCATCTGTAGGAATTAAAATTAGCTGAGGAGTTACTCGTTTTTTCTTAAAGTGAACTGGAAGTCGTACCAGGAAGAAGGCATACAGCCTGTAATTACAATATTGTTAAATTGTTTTAGTAAAATTAATCTGTTTTCATTATTTTGAACTGATTGTTAAGAATACCATCTAAACCCGGACTTTTGAGAGATTAACTCTCCTCATCCAAGAGCCAGCAAGTTTGTCAGAGAACTCGTTAAAGTTTTGTGAGGAAATGGAAGAAAGGGAGGAGCTGATACCTCTGAAAATTCTGACATTATGCAAAACATCTGGGATTGACATGTCATTATTCACATTTTCAAAAATTGTTTCCAACCTTTACGTTTTTCCAGCCTGAGAGTATAAATATATAGTTTTCTAATATCAGCCAAATATGTGAAATTTATTCTAGAAGGAGATCTTTTGCATTTATTTAAAGCGGGCCTAAGTTTGGCAGTGGCACGATTGCATGCGGTGTTCCACCAAGGATTAGGAAGGTAAGATTTTGTAGAAGACTTTCGTTTCAGAGAATCAGTGAAAGACGTTGAGAACTTGTGAACGAAACCACCAGAATCATTGGCTTCGATAATTTTTGAAATAAGTAGTATTGTTACGTAAACAAAGTTTCACATACTTTGGAAATGACGTTGCACAGTTATTTTGTGTGAGAATGTTTTACATATACGTACTTATGCTAATTCTAATTAATTCTCTTTATTTCCGGCGGTACGTAATCTTCACCTATAGAAAGGGTTTTTTCTTTTCACCGAACCATCTTTTTAGATAGTACACCCTTTTGTTGTAGATTTGCAATTCGATATGATTTTCTCGATCGGCCTTGGGTACCTGAAACATAAGTAAAAACAATGTTTATTTTTTCATTTATAAAAGATACATTTTTTTGTACTTCACTTTACCTTTTTTATAATGACGCTACAATATCCTAATCTTATCCTGACCACCCACATCCCACGCATTAAATTAAATATTATTATACGTTACAATTTCTACATTAAAAGCCACTTCGCTTCACATTGGTTTGGATGTTGTTTGAAATGTTACGAGTGGTATTGTTAAGTAAAGAAGGTTTGATGTACTTTGAAACATGGGTACGTGAGTGGCAGCGGGTAGTACTACGCAAATGAAGACCAATTTCGATTAGACAGTGAGAACCAGCAAAGCTGTCCGTAAGGGTCTTCCAGGAGAATTTAGATTAGGTGTATATATCGAAAGATCCACGCAAGAAGAAGCTCCACCAAAATGAATAGGATCACCATTATTTAGTAAGAGTAAATTGCTGCTTTCAAGAAAATCTCGAATTTGTCTGCCTCTTGAATTAGAGAAGCGACTACAAATGAAAAAAACGTAAGTACTTCTGTCAAACTCTTTAACAACTTAAATGATAACGCCATTCAGTCTGTTATACCTTTTAGTCTGTTACATGTTCAAAAAGTAGTCCTGACACAATCAGTTCTATGTTGCGTTCCTAACGCTCCGTTGTTATAACTAGTTTTTTAGTTTGGACAAATACCGTTGCCAAGTAATAAAAAATATAAAATTGGGGGACTTTTGCCGACGGCTTTACAATTAACATAATGTATTACGTTATTTCTGTAAATAGCATAGAGTGTTAAGTTCGTTCTGTAAATTAGCAGAAAATTTGGCTGCTGTTTTGGTTAATTTGATAATACCTTGTAAAATTATTATTATTATAAATTTACCAGAGAATAAATTCTAACATAGCGTCAAAAGAATTTTGTCCAACTTAACAGAAAACAAAGGTTTAACTCTGTTAAAATGCAAATAAGCCGTCGGGAAAACAAAGGAAAGGAAAGTAGTGAAAGTAGTGAAAACTTTAGGATATTTAGTATCTAATGTTTCTTTATTTTTTATTAATAAATGTATGTTTTCATATAAAGTTTCTTAATTTGTTCAATTTTACAAATTCTACAATTTATTTAGCATCTAATGTTTCTTTATTGTTTTTGTATATATGTATGTTTTCATATGAAATTTTTTAATTTCCTTTATTTTACAAGTTAGCTTAGAATTAAACCGTGATAATTTTTACACAAAGTCCTCGCTAAATTCCCTGTTGAAAGGCAAAGCTTTTAATAAATAAATGGTTAAATGCCCAACTTAACAACTTAAATGTTAACGCCAATCAGCTATGTTAAATGCCCAACTTAATCGACAAAAGGTATTCAATTCTGTTAAAGAACAGACCAGAGGGATTCAATTCTGTTAAAGCCGTCGGAAAAACACAGATTCAATTCAACCCGCTGTTTCCCTATTATCTCTAATGTCGCTCTCATTATCATAAGGTATTAAGTGCTTAAGGAGCGTGCGGTAAACAGAAGCTTACATACAAACGGGTTTTTTTTATTTTATTTATTCGCTCGTTAACTTCTTAATCGCATGAAATATAAAATATTTTTGGTGACAATTGATAGTCTGAATTTGATGCCAATTAAGAAAGAATTGAATACACTTGTCGCAAACTTCCATTCCGTTGCCACTTCGTTTCTTAACGGCATTGTACTTCGCTATTGAAAAGATATCGACGGCAACCACGTCAACGTCACAATATATTACGTATATTACGTATATTTGAAAGTTCGTGCGTGCCAAAAGAGCCTGCGTTTGTGTAGATACATATTTTGCATATATTTACACTAGTTTATTAAATTTAGTTATCAGTTCTAGTTGATAAATAAAATAAAATTTTTGTTGTAATAAATCAAAACAATTACAAGTAACATATATAACGTATGGCCGTCTTATCGATGAGGTCAATACTTTTGGTGTCTTCTTCCCCTCCGCTGGAGGATTCATCCACCGAGCTCGACTCGGACGATTCTAAAGAAGCATATAGAACATAGAAAAACGAGGGTATATGAGGCTTTCAGAGCAATTTACGCTTAAATTCTATATAGTTTACCATCTTCATTTTTCAATGGCGTAGGTGGACGCTATTTTTTGCAAAAAATACGACGCAAAAAGTCGAGAAACTTATGACCCTTAGTGTTAGTCATACATTTTGTTTGAATTGCAGTAATTTGGTCATTAATGCGATTCGCAGCTTTTACGCAAATCGTCAATTTGCCGTGTCAACGCGTTAACGTGTCGTCAAAGCGTATTCAGCATTATTTAATAATTGATTTTCTATCTGTTCACTGTCTCTCATTATATATAGCTTTTGATTCATAGCTGTTAGATAACTAGTCGTGAAATCAGTCTCATATTTTACTTGGAGTCGACCATCGTTTAATTCCGTCAAAAGATTATCCAATCTTTGAACGCTTTGATTTAGAATGCTGTCTTGTTTTTCTATTAACCAGGGCGAAGGCTCTCCTTCATTGCTCAAATAAAACGCCAGAGTTAGGTGGACTAGGTAATTGCTTGAATTCCTCTACAAGATGAGAATGCTTCGGAAAAGACTTCCAGCCTTTACATCGACATCTGATCCAATTCAAGAATTTTAACTTCTTTATTTTTAAGCTTTCTAATTTTGGTTATAGATCACCTCGGAAGTAGATCTTCAACTTTCTTCTCAAGGTATAGTGTATCGTTGATTTCTATACCACAGCCAGGGAAATATTTCTCTATTAAATTGATCTCGCACTCGCAATGGTGCGCCTTCTCTTGAAAGGCGCACCATTTTTCTGCTGAAGCGTTGCACGACCGCAGAAAAAAGTTTCCTCAGGCAGTTCAAGCACTTCTTCACCTTTCTCTTCTGGAGCCTCAAACTAGTCTTCACTGGTAATTAATTGAAAACATACTCACATACATGCAGACAGACTAGGAACTCTATGTGTTAAGTATAGATGTGTGTAAGTTGTTGCTTTAATTTTCAAATAAGTTACGAACGTTTAAGGGCGACCCATGCGTACACATAGAAACTTATACAAGTTTTAGATGAATGTTTATATAAACCAATTATAGTAACTAATAGCAAAAGGGATGTAAATTTCGCACCTCTTGCATTTATCTAAATTTCTCGCTGTTTGAAGTTTTCTTCTTGTTTTTTTTTTTGCATTCCAAAACAATACTAAACTTTAATTTCAAAAAAAAAAATAAAAAAACGAGCTTTCCTTATCTCTAGAAGCAGACTATCTTTACCGCCGACCGTTTATATGAAAAAAGAAAAAAAACCCGGCTCAGCCACTTCCAAGTCATAGGCTGGATAGTCTCGTACATCACCCAAGTCGAATTGTAGTTCCTCCTGTATATGAAAATAGGTTGCTTCTGCTGTCCCTACCGTCTCTTGAGAAACGTAGGTTTATTTTTGGCGTTTCCTTCCTAACTAAAGTAATTAATGGTGCCATTGACTCGCCTTCATTACTTGGTGAAATAAGCTTTAATGTCCCTAACCGCTTGTCTAGCCACTTTATCTTGGTTAAGCTTAGTCGTTTGCAAGAACCTAAATGACGTCTACCACTTATTCTCGTTATCTAACTCTTTAAAGTCCATTAAAGCAACATTGCTTAATACGCGCGACTTACCTATGTCGTATTTAAACTAGCTTTTATCCTTAAAAAGTCGTTGCGTTTCGAAAATGAATTATTGTCAATTTATTATCGGTTGCCAGGCTTATGCATGTTTGCGATGGCTTAGGGGTTCATTTGCAATTTGGTCCTGTACCGGTTGTAAGTGTGGCCCTATGTTGATAGTGTACATGTTTTTGTTTCTTTTTTTTTTTCTTCTTATTTGTTTTATTATACATATACTAAATTTTATTATTAATTAATATAAGTTTTGCATTAAGAGCCAATTGAACTCGACTGTTATTTGTTTAGTTGAGTTTCTAGTATAAGTGGAATAAATAAATAAATAAATAAATAAATAAATCACCATTACAACCAAATCCATACCCGATAACGATATTCGTCCACTGAACCTTATGATACCAGTGCCCGCTTTATCAAACTCCTCTTGCAGTAGCAACATTTTAGCTTTAAAATCATACACGAAAATCTTACCATCTTCACCTAAAGTAACAAGAAGAGGTAAGATAGAGCTAGCTTGAGCAGCAACAATGTTGCAGTCATGGCAGGAATATAGTTTATAAGGTGGGTTTTGCATTTCTCTAGGATTGAGTTCACAATATCAAATGTCGCCTAAACCGTCCTATGATAACGACGAATACCATTCCAGGAATCAAACTTTGATTTTAGCTATACGACCGTGAGGCATCATGTAATACCCAAAATCTGCAACATCATGTAATACCCAAAATCTTCATTGTCAAATAATTTAATTTTTTACATGGCCCTGTCCACGCATTACTTAAAAGTCATATATTGGTTCAATTTCTATAAATCGATCTTCATCTGGAGGATCGGCCGCATCAATTGTTTCCCAAAACCAGACACGCAAATAACCGTTAATACCCATTGTAGTTACTTCACCACCTTCCATAGTTATTCTTACGATAGGTTTTGTATGGAATGGCTTACGTCCCTTACGAGTTATTTCAAATTTTATTAAACCCGCTTCCCCTAATAACATGTTACCCCACTCACAGCCGGATATAATATTTTCATCAGTCAGCATATAAACGGCGTATATGTCACTAAACTCGGTTTTGCCGAATCGACCAAGGTCTCCTTTCAATTTTAAACCAGTGGATGTGTTGGCCATTTTCCAAATATGGCCGCTCTTTTTTTGTCGCGTTTTATATCTATATTTATGACCAATTCCGGCAGTTTATTATTTCGACATCTCTACTCAATACACCAAAAGAAAAAAAATCAATAGCAATTAGAAGTAATATAGATATGGGGCCAAAGGTTGCGCCTCCAATTCAAGTCGAAGATGAGGAGCCCAAAATTGCTTCTAAAACTGCTTACAAGCCGATTGGCGTAGCAGTATTGAGCAGTATTAAGGACATTCCATGGTTAGTTTGACAGTTTGAATAAATGAGGAATTTACTTCACAGTTTTTGAGAATTTAATTCGTGTGGCTGAAGGCAATTCTTGGATAAATGCAATTTTTTAAACTGCAAAGCCTAGAAAAGGAGCAAAGGCTAAAGTGTTACAAAGTGATATGAAGGATGAACATAAAGATGAGCCAGTTGTTAGTAATGAATGCTTTGCAAATACCGTTACCTGCTAATCGAGAAAACAGTGATAGCAATCAATAGGAGAAAATATTGAAAATAAAACAGGAATGTTTTAATAGCTTTATGTGCATCACAAAAGGCGTTTTGAAGTTTTGGACTTTTGTTAAGAGTGCAGCGTACCGATGAGATGAAGATTTGAAAGGGATCGTAAGAGTTAGTCTTTAAATAGTTATATTAATTTTCTATACTTACTAAATTATTTGCACCTAATTTATATTAAAATTATGCAGAAACTTAAACGTATGGTAAACCGTATAAGACGCTTTCAAGTACTGAATTCGCAGATTTTCGCAACACTGAACAAATATCTGAAAGGTAGTGACATTGAAGGATCCAATGTGGAGCCACCGCAATATTATTATTAAAAAAAGAATTGTAATACATCGTTTTTTGTATATTGATATTATTTGATATTCATAATAAAAATAATTGGCTGAACAAATACAGTTAATGCAATCTTAAATATTCGAAATTATTCGATTTTTGGTTGATACACGCAACAATAGCCCCTTACTTAGATATTAGGTATTAATTATTATTCTAGAAGTAAGGAACAATTTTTTAGATAATTGTTGGTCGACTGTGCTTAAATTATAAATCATACGCATTGAAATCTACATATGAAAACATATATTGAAGAGTTTTGCAAAAGAAAATAAAAACTGTACTAAAGCAGTGACAGTGACTCTCAACTGGCCGTGAATGGCATTGCTTTGCTGGCTATTTCCTAACATAAATAAATGTACATTGGATAATGAGTTTAATAGTATTAATAAAGTAATATATAGAATTGATGTTCGGTTCTGAAGCTGATTTCAGAATGTCCAAAGGGTTTGTCGTTCCAAATGCAATACTTCTAGCCAAGGAAAAGTTAGGGCAGTCGCAGAGAATGTGCTTTATAGTGAGAGTTTGTCTATAACTGCAGATTGGGGAGGAAGACTTCGTCAAGATCCATTGGTGAGTTGCAATTGTATGACCAAGGCGAATTCTCGAAAATGTTTGGATCTTGGTTTTCTCAACATTTGTTGGCTATAAAGGTGGAGTTAATTGAGGGTTAATGAAAGAGTAGTGTTGATGATGGTATTGTAAATTTTCTTCTGCAATTTTCTCCTTAACTTTTCTTCCAATGTATCTTTGAAGATCCAACTTTTCCATGACATCATCCATAATTAGAGGAGCAGAAGCAGCATACTTTGCCGCTCGATCAGCCTGCTCATTTCCCAATAAACCGATGTGACTTGGGGCCCATACCATTTTAATTTTTCCGTCGGATAGATTATATTCTTTAATTTGTTGATGGTGCTCCATCTCGAAGTCGAATAGCTCCGAATAGCTTGTAATACAGACAAACTGTCGGTAACAATGACGGTTTTGAGTTTGTTTTTATGGGCAAGAATCGCAGCGTGAACGATAGGTCTGGCTTCGCTTGTGAAAGTTGAAGTACTTTCGTGAAGTATGTGATTGAGAAGAACCCGTCCTGTAGCATCCATCACGGCACAAGCAGGAGGCAGGCCAAAAGATTTTGAGCCATCTGTGTATGAAAGATTCCAACCAGTACTCTCCAATACTTGGGTTTTTTCAGCTATTAGATTCCTGAAGACGTAATTTGGAGTATCTTCTTTCTTGTGCATAGACAGCGAGATGTCAAAAGAGCAGTCTTTCAAAATCCATGGAGGTTTAACAACAAAAGAGCGGAAACTTTTTAAGGGAATTTTCAATTCCTTTGCAACGTACGAACAATGGTCAATTGCAGATACTGACTTTGGAATTTTTTTCGCAATAATAATCTTTCTCACATCATCACCGAGAATAGATTTGTTTGAATTAAGAAGCTTGGCGACTATTTTAGCTTTTAACTCATACAGTCTATTTTCTAAAGTTGGGAGACCAGTTTCAATTATAATATTATTTATAGGCCTCGTCCGAAAAGCATAACAACACTGACGGCTTGGTGATAGACCGGTTTAAGGATGTAAATATTAGATTTGCAGCTATTGCCATAAATTATCAAAGCATAGTCAATCTTGCTTAACACAAGCATTTTGGTAAGATAAGCAATAGTGTAAATATGCGCATGGCTTTTCCAAGCAACGTACTGTATGAAATTCACCCTTGTTAAAATAGAGTTTTTTAACCGCAGACAGTGCGCTTTCCAACGATATTTGTCGGAAAAAGTGAGCCCGAGAAGATGCAGTATCGGCACATTTAGTACTGGTAAGTCTTTAATATGCATCAGTAGATTTCCTGCATCGCAAATCTGCTTTCAACAAATGTGCATTTTTTTAGATTTTTGTATGGAAATTTTAGCCCCTGACGAGTTTGCCCATGCGGAGATCTCTCGCCCAATAGATTCGGGGATGTTGAGTGCCTTCGTGCTATCTTTTTCTTTTGTAAAAATGTATACATCGTCTGCGTAGAGACAACGTTCCACTCTTGGTAAACGGCAAAGAATTTTGCTAATTTCGTTGAAGACGATCTGGAAAAGCGTGACAGAGAGAGGAGATCCTTGCGGAATGCCATTCTTTAGCGGAAAGGAATCAGAAAGATGATTGTTGATTCTAACTTTGAACCGCCGATGCGACATGAATGATTTGATGTAGTTGAAGAATTTGGGTCCAACATTCCATGATTTCAAGAGTCTTAAAATAACATGAAGACCAACTCTGTCAAATGCTTTTTCGAAATCAATTGAGAGAATTGTTACGTGATTTCGTTCGGAAATTGCTTTGCTTGTGAAATAATCAATATGTAACAGAGCGTCGATGCATCCTCTACCCCGCTTGAAACCAACTTGTTGCTTTGTTATCAGGTTCTTGGATTCAAGAAACCAAGATAATCTAGATGCCATAATCTTCTCTAAAACCTTAGAGAGGCAAGACAAAAGAGAAATTGGGCGATAATCAGATGCGATGGAGACATTTTTTGACTTTGGAATTGGAACAACTGTTGCCAGTTTCCACATGTAGGGTATATGGCCAGTCATAAATACCGTATTATATAGATCCAGTAATTTCTTTTTACTAGACTTAGACATGGCGCTGATCATTTGGTATGAAATGTGGTCTAGACCAAGTGTCCTCCCCTTCAAATTGGAGAGACAACTTCGAAGTTCTAAGGTGGATATGCAATTTTCCAGGAACATGGCACATTGGAGTCCTTTTATTTTCGCTGAAAGCACTGGAGAAGTTGTTATCAGAGATGTATTCGCACCACACTTTTCCAAAGTAATTAGAAATATCATCTGCATCAGTTAAAGTTTTCGTTCAAATTTGAAGTCCCATTAAATCTGTTGATTTTGTTCCAGACAACTTTCATTGATGTATTTCTGTGAATTCCTCTCGAAAAAAGTTCGAAACTAAGTGCCTTTGATTTTCGTAATTTCTTCCTGAATAGAGCATTGGCCTATTTGTATAGTAACAAGTGATCATGATCAGCACATCTCTTAAAGCGGTGCCATAGATCCATTTTATTTTTCCTCAAAAACGAAAGCGTGTTGTTCCACCAAGGAACCATAGCTTGTTTAAAAGATCTGTTGGATTGAGGAATAGAAAGATGAGCAGCCGTGCGAATCGCTTTAGACATAATAGCAGCATCATGGTTGCAGTTTCCGTTAAATGGCTTTGAATTCAAAAATGACTCCACCTGTTTGGAGTAATTGATCCAATCCGCTTTATCTAGGAGGAATTTGGACTGTTTTGCTGGGGTAGCAGAGGACGTTGAAAGTTTAAGATCGATTATGATTGGAAAGTGATCACTATTATGTAGATTATCAGAAATAGACCAGGAAACCAAAGGAAGAAGTGAGGGAGAGCAACATGTTAAATCGATATGTGAAAAAGTGTGATGAGTTGAAAAGTGCAGAGATTGTTTTGAATGAAGGCCTTTTCTAAAAGAGTACCACGAGAGTTGTTCACTGTTCAGCTTCAGATGGTATTCCAGCTGTTAAAGTCGCCGTATATAATTAATGGGAGGGAAAGTACGGAGAATAAGTCGTAGAGCTCTTGCTGAGGAAATGATTGCGAAGGTGGGATATAGAGCGAAAGCACCGTAATTTTTTTGTTTAATATTATTTGTATCGCTACGGCTTATATATTTGAGCTTAAATTTATGCGTTTGTGAGGTATACTTGATTTTATAAAAACACCAGTTCCTTGTTTGGAATATAAATTTTGATCAGCATTCGTGAAGTATCCAGCATATTGTAATGTGTGTAATGCGGTTTAATGATGAAGCGTTCAAATATTTGTTTACGGGAAGTTTCCCTATGAATCCTTCCTAAAATGTTAGTGAATGTAGTTTAGCAGTTTAGCCCTAAGCTGCTCGGCTTCAGTGCGCCAAGTCTTTTCGTTTTTTATAATGCCAATAAATCTCGGCATAAGACGGTCCCTAATCTTTATGTTTCAGGCGGATTGAACGCCTTGTATTTCCAGCGAGTTAAACGCTAGGTTGAATTGTTTGATAACGACTGAATTTCTTTATTTTCTTGGCACTATTTATACTTAATTTTTACACTAAATTATTCTTATCTAAACAAGATTGTAATTGTTTACATGCGGTATCGTATTGTATTACGAAATGCAATACTCACCCTAGTGAAGTGTGACATAAATTTTATTTTTATTTTACCAAAAGGATTATGCTGAAGTCGCATAATTCTGTCACACTTCAAGTGGATGCATACGATAGTATGCGATCACACTACAATATGATTTGGGTGGAATAGGATTAAAAGAGGTTCTACAATGGGTCTCTTGAAGCGATATAAAGGTTGGACTGAAATCACTTACGAGTGTACCGAGTTCATCAAAATTATTAAGAAGTCCCTTAATATTCCATTGCAGAATTTTAAACATTTTATTCAATTGTAGTGACATGCAGTGGAAAGTGGTTTAAGTTGACATGTCAGCGTCTCCGTCGAAAATGCCACTATAAGAATTTTGCGTGAATAATTTGTTCTTACCAGCAGAATAATATGCACATAGGTGTTTGCGTAAATGTGAAGTGCAACGAGTGGGCACACGTGAATAATTTGAAATTGAAGGTTGATTGATGGATGAAAGACTGGATTCATTGCAGCTTGTAATTTGTTGCGTAGAGTTGAGTAGAGGATTTAGTTTATAAGATTTTGGCATATGTGTTGTTGTTTTAATTTTTTCAATATTTGCTGTTGTTTTGATTTTCTCAATACTATCTTTGGCGGGCAATGGAACTGATTTGGCAACGTAACTTTTGGTTGATGGTAGAACAGGTTTTTCATTGGAAGGAGTTGGAGTTAAAGGCTTATTAGGCACGATTTACGAGGCGACAACAGCGTAGGTATTGCCTTAAGTCGTTTGTATAATACATGTGTTTTCTTTTCTTTTTCTAATAAAATCAATAAAATTTTTATTTAACAACATAAGTGGAATGCGATATTTATAACACATACTAGACAAGTACACGTTTATACGATGTAGGTTATAGTGTAACGATTTTGTATCATATGTCATGTATTTATGTATCACATACGTTAAGTAACAAATGTGTACATATCGTGACAAATGAAACGTACGTATATATGTGTTCTTTTATAAATAAATCATTACCAATTAATACTGTTATATTACTGTATGGTCAGACGGATTATATCGATGGTCAATACGATTTTGCGAAGGTTTCGTAATTGTTTGGAGACATCTCTGCTGTTTATGCTTTGGGTTAGAGGAAGCTTATACTGGTGTTACTATTTTAAATAGGGATAACCGGAGTCAGGACTCTTAATCAAAGTGTATCAACGATCGCCTATATTCTAGAAATATGCCACTTTGGCAATTCTGTGGTTACCTTCTTTATAAAATATGAGATTTATACATTCCTGCCATGTAAGGAGTTACTTCTCATGAAAAACCTTAAATGCGGCTAACTTCTCTATGCCTGGTCCAAGCTTAATCCTGTTAATATATATATAGATATGGACATGTTATCATTACGGACACAAGATGATTCAGAATCAATTTAGTAAATAATTTCAAACACGCGTAATTTATGACAACGCAGAGAGAACCACTTGTAGAGCAATGACAAACCGAAAGAGACACCAGAATTCATGGGATTTGACGAGACCGACAAGGGTATACGAACTTTTAAAAGAGACGATAACCGTGACGAGAAACGACAGTGACAGTGAGGTAGAGGCGGGAATAAAGCCGACCGATATGACTGACGGTACTGGTACGGCTTATATGAATAAAAGCATACCGACGACGCCGTGTGAAACGGCGAGAATCAATGTCATTAATTTCGATTGGGCATCAACATCAGCGGCTGCAGTGCGGGTGAAGGAGAATCGGCGGCACAAAGTCAGCAATTTGGACATCAGCACGGAGGCACTGAAAAAAGTTCTAGAGATGTTAACTCTGCACGACAACATTGTCCAAATATACTTTGATGATGTCTTCGCCAACAGAAGAACAGAGCAATCGAGGATGGAGGACGTACTTTATAGATGCGGATATACAAACAGAAGGGGTACGAGAACCGGGGAGCACCTAACTGTCCTCGTGTTTGCGGTGCGGAGCCTGCTGACTGGCTAGAGGAGAACCTCAAACTCACTGACGGGATTGACCTCGACGTCAGAGCTGCAGTCTGGGACAGGAATGCATGGAACAGGAAAATTAATAAAAATTTCGTAGAAGGTGTGTAGCCAGGAGGCGGGCAGACGGCAGCACACATCGGGTACGTTTTCTGTACGACTACCCGCACGTCATAGAAGCGTTCGGTCAGAAAGTGTGTCAAAATAATCTCGGAGGCGCGTATGACGTCAAAGAAGTAGTTGCGAAACTAGCGTAAGGGAATGCGCACAGCTCCCGATTCTGGGGCTTAAGAGGCCGCATGCCGCTATACAACGCACCATATGGAAGATCCTATAGTTTTTTAATGAAATACAGGCTGCAACAATCAAGGCGGCAATAAACGCCAATGAGGTCTTGGGCACTGACGTCGTCAAAGCACAGAGTTCGTGCGACTTCATCACCAACATTACAAAGTTAGAGAACGTGAACCACCGGAGCTCCAGCACTCGGCTGGGGCTTAAAGGTGTTCTGCATGAAGTCGCAAAATAACTAGAAGAGTATTTAACGGCGGGCCTAGTTTCTGTGGACATCTGGCTTACTACAGGCAATTTCATTGAGGGTATAGACGAGCTGGTGGCGGCTTGCCCTGGCATTACTGCAACGCTATACAGGGTAAGCCAGGACCTGTTGAAGAAGTTCTTCTACAACCCAACGCTCGGCATCGGCAAAAGGACTAGGTCGTCAATAGAGATAATGGAGCTGGTGAAACGACTGAACGCATGACGCCTTCAGGTCCGACGACGATTACTTCCTCATCAACAAGATTGAAGAAGGCACGAAGAAGAATTCGTGCCATTTGGCCTAGACGGGGAGATATCCGGCGGTCTGATCGCAAATCAGATCAGCAACAAGGAGGAAGACTACCTGCGGCTGCTCACATAGGATACGCAATCGCGCGATACATCCGTGAGCAGCTACGATGTCAGGCGTGCATCGCGCACCTAGCCCAGTGTCAAGAAGATGCCTGCATGAAGGTGAGCGGTCGAGTTTTCACCAAGAATCCCAAAGACAACTTGATCCTCACCTCCAAATACCTGCGGCCGGTGTTTCCAAAAGCTAAAGTCAACAAGGCTTTCCACCAAGCTTACGATAGATTTTACGCGGCTATACGGCAGCATATAGTGGAACAGGACATAGGCAGGCGCGTGCAGGCAGCGGCAGTGTCCACCGCAGGAATTTATTTTGCGCTGTTCATGCTGCTGAAGGGGATAAATTAGAGAGAGACCGTGGACGTGAACATGTCGCCATTCTAAGGTAAATATATTAACGTATTAAGATATATTTTCATTTTCATTAATTTTTATTTTATTTTAGTATACAAACACGCAGCCTCATATAAAGGTTGGCCACTTAATTAATTCATTTATAATATATATAAAAATATGGTAATATCAATGGTAAGTTTGCATTTATCCTTGCTCATTGTTTATAACTTATTTACTTATTTCTATTCAATTTTAGATTGACAAAAAAGATATGCCGCCGCTCATCGCCTGACCATTATCATAAAACCGCATAACGGCAATAAGGAGTTAAGACAGAGATGGTATTTAGAAAATTGTACTCATATTGATGAGGAAGTTACATTGCAAGGGCGTAGAGTCGATGATTTATGTGTAGACCCGACTGGTGAATTAAAAACCCGAATTGAAACTGCCACAAAATGCTGACGCTTACAATCCCGATACAAGTATTCGTGCCTCTGATATGGCTAAAGATCATTTCTTAACTAAAGAGGAGAAAGAACGATATCAAGCGAAATACCAAGAACTGTTATGCTTCGAAAAGGAATCCATAGAATGTTACTCAAAAACTCAATAGTTATCAGTTGTCATCTCAAAAAACGTTCACGAAATCTTACGAAACTATACAATAAACGCAAATTACGCAAATTTCCGAGAAAATTTCTAAAGAGAGCCAGCAATCAGCTAAACTTCATCAGCAATATTTTACAAAATCCATAGAAGTGGAGAAAAAGGAGAAGATAGTACAGACTGTTCCACAAGACATTGAAGAATAGTCAGCGCCTGTTAAGCAGGAGCAAATAGCCAAAAAATCAGCTAGTAACAGTCCAAAACAAGTTACACCAGCTAAAAGATCAACAGAAACTCACGCAGTCCCCAGTAAACCATTAGAAGCTGGTAAGGTCGCAAAACAATCAGGTCTTGAGCCAAATAAAATTTCGCAAGTAGCTCAGAATCAAACAGAGTCTTCGAAGACAATTACAAAAGAAACTGTTAGTAAGACAATAGAAGCTGCTGTACAGCAGTCTGCTGAAGGAGCCTGTAGAAGTTGTTTCTGCTCAGAAAAAAGATGAATCTGTTGGTGGCTACGAAGAAATTTTCATCAAATCAAAGAAAGCTGCAAGTCCACTTTAGCAGGCAAATTCCCATCAAAAAGCTAAAGTCCAGCAGGGACAAAAAACTGAATGTAGAATAGAAGCTAAATCACTATAAATAGCTTCGCATTCGATAACTCAAAAAGCTACTGTAAATGAAGAAAACAAAGACTCTGCTGAAGAATCTTCTCCTAAAAAAGTCAAGAAAGAAGGTATTCAGAAGGCAAAGCAAAGTGAAATTTCATCAACGGGTCAACAACAGGAACAAGACACTACTGGTAAGAATATTAAAGTCAGCATCCGCTCTAACTCCTGAGCCTGAGCCTGTGCCTAAGCCTGAGCCTGAACTTGAACAAAAGCAAGAACACATGCAAGCGTCTTTTCATAATTCTCTAGCGTGATTTAGAGAAAGAGTTATTCTGTTTTCTGCTTTGTGCTGTTTATTTATTTATTTACTTATTTATTTATTTATTTATTTAGGTTAGTGACATTAAAGCCTATCTCACGAAGTAATGCGGGCGAGTCAATTGTACTATTTATTAATTTGATTACGAAAGAAACCACAGGAACAAATCTACGTTTCTCCAGTGACGGTAGGTCTAACAGAAGCAACCTATTTTTATAGAGTGGAAGAGGGGAAATCGGGTCCCAACCCAAATTTCTAAGGACAAACAACAAGAATTGCTTTTGAACAGATTCAATTGAATCTACGTAGCACCTATATGAAGGAGACCACACAGCAGAGGCATACTCAAGTATAGGTCTAAGCAAACACATGTAAAGCCTTTTCGTAATATAAGGATCATCAAGTTCTTTGGACCATCTCTTTATAAAACCAAGCTTTCCTTAACGAGAGCTCAATATGCAAGTTAAAACGTAACCTATGGTCAAATAAAACGCCTAAATCTGTGAACGAATCGACGTCCTTCAACTTATGCGAAACTATGAAATACTGAGTAATGAATGACTTTCTTCTTGAGAAAGAAAGCTTCTTACATTTACTCAGATTTAGTTTCAGAAGATTCAAAGAGCACCATGCAACAAAATTATCCAAATCACCTTGAAGATGATGTGATTGCGATTCAACAGAAAAGGAAGAAAACAGTTTCACATCATCAGCGTACATTAAGATCTGGCTGGAATTAACCACCGATGGAAGATCGTTAATTTATAAACTAAATAAAATGGGACCTAAGTGACTTCCTTGAGGTTCGCCAGACGTAACGGGGAATTCATTCGAGGTGATGAAGTTAAACAAAACTATGAAGGATCTACCATGCAGATAAGAGCTTATCCATTTCACTAAGTAGAAAGGGAAGCCAGAGGCTTGGAGTTTAAAGATAAGTAAGTTATGGTTAACCATATCAAATGCTTTGCTTTAAATCAGTGTAAATAACATCTGTGCAAGAGCCACTAGAAAAAGCCTTGAAAACATGACAGGTAAACTCTAACAAGTTGACTGTAGATCGCCCTTTCCGAAAGCCGTGATGGTGCGGAGAAATATACGAATTAATGGCAAATGCCAAATGCTGAGTCACAATACGCTCAAACAACTTCGGCAAGACATTCAGCTTGGCTATGCCTCTGTAGTTCTCAACAAATTGTCTACTTCCACTCTTGTGGATAGGAATAAGGAAACTACTCTTCCAACATGAAGAGAAAACACCTAAATACAAGGACGTGTTAAAAATCTTTGAGATCACACCACATAACTCGACAGCGCAAGATTTAAGTACACATGATGGAAGTCCATCAGGTCGAGGCGTACAACTGTATTTTAGAGAGCCCAACCCTTTAAAAACGTCATCTTCCGAAATAACCAAGTTAGGTATTGAAACCGAGTTACTTATAGGATATGGGTAGTTTGCTGATAAATCGAAATTAGCAATCGAAAAGTTTCGTCGGAAATACTCACCAAATAGATTTGAGATTTCAAAATCATCCGAGGAATCAGAGCCATTAAAAGAAACATGAGAGGGATATGTGGATATTTTTATAGGATTAGCAAACAAAGAGGATTTAATGAACTGAAGGTATCTGCACTAATAATGATGGTTGAGGGAGTTAAATCTATGCCTCGCCACCGAGTAAGCGATATAGTCGAGCGCAGAGCCACTTTGCGAATATTTTTTAAATAGCGTGTTTTTTCTATTTTTATAATATTTAATTGTCTTATTATACCAGGCGGGACACCTGCTTCGAGGTCGGCACTGCTTAATCGGAGCAGATGCAGCAATAGCTAGATTTAATGTATTGTAGAACGATGACAATAAGTTTTCAACACTTCCGGTTGAGAAATCAAGTGGCGACAGTGATAAATTATATAATAATAGCGCATTCTACGAGGAAGTTACGAATCCAGTATACGCTAATATACTTTTACTACCAACGCATATTGAGTACTCTTCAGCACTGCAAACGTCGATGTTTGCATTGGTGACGCAAAATATCCCATTAGGGCTCTCATTGATTCTGTTTCTTATAGTACTTATGATTGTAATAAATATAGAATAACTACTATGTAATAATAAAAGTAATAAAAAAACAACAAAAGCATTTTAACAAAACATTTCAAGTACTGTTAATTTCAACATAAATATATATATACATACATACATATGGATATAAAAAAAAAAATAGATGAAATGTGTGCACGATGGAAGACAAAAAGAATTGAAAGGGCAAAAAAAGATACATCTAATTTCTGACTGGAGACGAAGACCTGGCGGACTTCTCGCCAATCACAGCACAAGAAGGAAGGAAGTTATCTTTGGTATTACGGGAAGATCGGCTTCGAATGTCTTAATTGGTGCGATAAGCGGAGTGAATTTTTGTTTATAAGTTTTTTATTCAGTTCAATTCCGATGTAACAATGATGCGAACCAACAGACACATAAGCACAGACCAACGGACAACAGAACTGCATAGACTGACAATAGGACCATTAGCTAACCATTATGGCGACAGCGACTTTGAATCATCAAGAACCATCTCCTAATATATATTAGGTTGGGGAAAAAGAAATCTATTAGCTTTTCGGTAGATGGCTGCACTGATAGATTTCTCGTAAAGTATCGATCAAACAATTTCCGATACTGTACATTTACATACTGTACATTTCGCAGTAAAAAAATTTTTTTTGCTGTTTTTTGTTTAGAGCATTCAGTTGTGAGTTACAGCGTGTTAAAAATGGATGTGAACAAAGAGAAAATTCGATACATTTTACAGTTTTTCTTTGACAAAGGCGAAAATGCAAGCCGGGCGGCTAAAATTGTGAATGGTGTTTATGGTTCCGATACTGTAACAGCCAATTATGTGCAATTTTGGTTTCGTAGATTCCGTTCAGGAATTTTTGATGTTAAAGATGCACATCGCACAGGTAGGCCGGTCGTCGAAAATGTCGATAAAATCGGAGAAATGATCGAAGTTGACCGGCATGTTAGCAGTCGTAACATCGCCCAGGAACTAAAAATCGACCATAAAACAGTTTTAAACCATTTACACAAAGCTGGATTCAAAAAGAAGCTCGGTGTTTGGGTGCCACACCAATTAACAGAAAAAAACATGATGGATCGAATTTCCATCTGCGAAGCCTTGGCCAAACGGAATGAGATAGACCCATTTCTTAAACGGATGGTGACTGGAGATGAGAAATGGATCACATACGATAACCCTGTGCGAAAACGATCGTGGTCAAAGAGCGGTGAAGCACCTAGAACTAACGGCCAGGAAGGTTTTGCTATGCATTTGGTGGCACTGGAAGGGGATTATTTATTATGAGCTGCTTCCATATGGCCAAACGCTAAATTCTCTACTGTCAACAACTGGACCGTTTGAAGATAGCGATTGACCAGACACGGCCAGAATTGGCCAACAGGAGAGGTGTCGTGTTTCACCAGGACAAGGTTAGGCCACACACATCTACAGTGACTCGCCAGAAACTTCGGGAGCTTGGTTGGGAAGTTTTAATGCATCCGCCATACAGTCCGGACTTGGCACCAAGCGATTATCATCTTTTTCTTGCATTGCAAAATTTCTTTAATGATAAAAAATTGGAATCTAGGGAGGATTGTGAAAATCGACTACTAGAGTTTTTTGCAAATACAGACCAGGACTTCTATGAGAGAGGCATTTTGAAGTTACCTTTAAAATGGCAACAAATCATACAACAAAACGGTGCATATTTGACCCAAATCGGACAATCCGAAGAATGTTAAATAAAGTCCTGAAGTTCATATAAAAATAATGGATTTCTTTTTCCCCAAACTAATATATGTATATATATATTGTGTTAATTTATTTCTTTCTTTTTTTTAACGCAACTTGATTACTCGGGCAAGGTAAATTGCAGCCCCACCTCAACGCGCTGCAAAGTTTTATCATCGATTGGAAACTGAGAAAAGAAAATCTTTGGGATAAAATGGAATATTTAAATGGAATACTCAACCCTAACGTATATTGATATATGTAACACAATATTTTATTGTCATTAATTCGTCCTTAGGCCTATATAATCTTCTCACTTCGCGTTTTCTTAGTAAAGGATGGTACATGAAAATATACTGCAGTGATCAAGGAGTAGTAGGAATAAGTTTTCTTCGATTATCGGGATAATCGACCGTGTTAATGCATTGTGGCTTCTTTCTATTGACAAGACATATGGAATGATAAGAAGAAAAGCGTCAAGCATAGTGTGATGTTATGGCTTTCCAACGTCCCAATATAATCACTTTAGCTATAATACGCAATAAAAAACGTTTTGCGTAATTTTCTGGTTTTTTCCTTTTATACAGGGAAGTATAATAAATTTTATTTTATGTTATTTAGATGCATTTTACAAAATTCTATTTCTATACTTACGCTTCAGAAAGTTGAGCTTGGATTTTCTGATGATTGATAAAACTGAAAATAAAGTAAATCACAACTCTACAATTCTTTTGGAGACTTTTATTTGTTTCACAATAATAAAAAAGATAACATGAAAAAAATAACATGAAATTGTTCATTTAAAAAGAAAGTAAAGATAATAAAATACACAAAAATGATGTCAGTGAATAACGAAAAAAAGAACATTGTTTTTTAGCATGAAATGCTTCGGAAGCCTTTGTTTTGTTTAATCGCTTTTACTTCTAACAAAGTTAAACATTAAAAAACATTTATGTGTAAAAGTTTATATCAAATTCTAAAATAGGAGCACCTGAAAATTAATTTGTAGAGCAAAAAAATGCAAAAAACATAACGATTCTTTTGCTCCCATCTTTTTTATACAATATCCCAATGTATTTTAACCAGAAATTATTTTATTGCTCTAAACCATCCTCAGTTTTTTCTGGAATTTGTCGATGTTTTCAACGTATAAATCCCAGATTGACGTCGCAGATATTGATGAAAGTAAAAAGGAAGAAGTTTAATTAGAGGTTTCTTTAGAATATAATGTTAAGAGAAAGTCTTATTTGCTAACCCTACATACTAGAAGTTATAATTGTTATTGTTATTTATTCTTTTCGCAATTTTTACTATTGTTCACTACTCTAGAAAACATCGCGTTACAAATAATAAAATTATAGGGAAATGTAATCCTTACTATATTTCTTACATGACGACACTAGTTACTAACTGTGCACTGTAGTACGAATTTGTTACTATGGAATAAACTAATCATAATATACAACACGCGTATGGACGAATAAGCTGAACATACTTTCATATTTAGAACAATAATTTGGAATATTACAATCGTAGTAACTTCGGAGCAGCAAGGAATAGCTTCTTGTTGGAATATATAGATTGAAAGACACAAGCGTTTGCAGCGTCTTCATCGTAAAGTGTTTCAGCTAAACAATCGTCTCAAAATTGGAAGGTGGGTAAAGTCAGTTCCTAGTTACTGTTCGGAGAGAAAAAGAAAAAAAATAGGTGATAATGTTTAATCAATTTTGGACAAGTATGGTATCGATTTATTTTTTAGACAATTTGTAAAATAACGATTAGATTTCGAACTACTATGAACCGCTAATGGCCGGAAATTCACTTCGCTAATTGCGGTTTTCTGTTGCGACCGGTATTTGGACACACTAAAGAGAACTTCCGAGAGGTTATGGCTATAGCCTGAAACAAAGACATGATCGAATATATTGACAGAATATATTGTAGCAGACATAATTAACAAAGGAAGTTCTTGGTAACAAAAAAGTTGGACAAAATAAAACAATCTAAACTTGGCAAAAGTCGAACGTACCAAATTGAATTCAAAAGGATTACGAATATTATGTTGTGTAATGAAGATGGATTCGAACTATTCAGGAGACAGTTGGCATGGAAATTAATTATTCATTTTTTTTTTACAAAAAAACCCAATTTGAGAAATTAGACCGTTTAATCTCAGCATGTGTACATTTTGAGTTTTGGATAAACGTTTCAGCAAGCTTCTGTCCAGTCTAAATCTATTCTATTGATGAAAACTGATCAGTTTGAAAACTACTTTGGTTTATTTACCTTCAAATGTATAGTGGTATACGCGTCGCAGCCGAAGAAGGAAGGCATATTATATTTGTTCGTCCATTTGTAACACACTGAAGGACGTCATAGAATCTTCTCTCTTGGTCAGGGAGAAGTTCAAATCTGCTGGTATATGCTTTTATCTGCCAAATTCTTGACTGATGTTGGAATTGCCATAAAAAGTTAAAATTAGTTAGTGGTCACAGATTAAATTTAAAATTAACCATAATCTGTAATTGCTGCCCCTATATTTATGTGCCCAAAATGTATGCTTTGCCAAACTGAGAGTTGATATAAAGGCTCCCCCCTAGTTTTCTTAAAACAATGACCGCAATGTGGCGATGACAATGCGAAACAATAAAGTATTCATGATCGATCAAGTAACACAGCCACACTTACAGTACGATTCCAATTCACCTTATTGTGGTGGTGGAGCCGTAAGATTCTATTTAAACTATCCATCATTCTTTGAAAGAGTTTTTTGTAAATCATTTCAGATTAAAAATACACTTCCTCTTTGCGAACCTGTTCGTTGCTATTTATTGCACACGGTTGTAAGTACTATGACTGGTTTGGTCATTGCAAAATAACGAAAACATATTTAAGAGAGAAAGAAAGTTATGTATTATATTGATTAGTCAAACGTATGAAACTAGATAAAGATTTAATTCAGTGGTTGCGTGTTTAAGATCAACTCTCATATTCTCGCGGTGATCTCCGTTTATGCATGCAATATATTTACAAAATAAGGGAAAACAATTTTTTACAACATTCAACGTAAAAACATTTCTTTTTCAACCAACTTTCAACCAGAGCTCTGCTAACAAATCAAAAAATAAATAAAATTATAATTTTGTTTTGTTTGTAATTTTAGAATAATTCCGTTGTTAGTTGGTTACCGAACATTTGAATCAAATGTTAAATTATGAAATTAGTATATATATTGAATTAAAAGGTGCCGGACGTGGTTGGGTTCTCTGTTTAGAAATTTTAAACTTATAACGGTGCGCAGTGATACTCAAAAATACTATAAGAAAAAAAGAATTTGAAATGAGAATTTTGTTATAGCGGCGTAATGTTACAACTGCGTGTCCACTCAATGTTAAAAACACAAATTTGATTTAATGCATTTTAAATTAGCTCTCAAATATAATAAGTTGTGTGCAATTAACGCTTTCAGAGCGATTTGAATGAAAACATAATTTTTTAAATCAAATATTAAACTATACATTTTGCATTTTTCGACCCGAATAAAATGAATTTATTACAAATTTTCACTTTTCTCTTCATCGCATTCATGATGAAAGCGATTAATTGTGAAGAAGGAACACTTGGTAAGTTCGCAGCGTGGAGGTTATTTATTTAATACAGTTATTTATTTAATTTCAATCGATTTTCTTAAATCATTTTTTATTAATTAATTAATTTTTTTTAATTGTTCATTTATTATTATTTTGTAAAAGCATATAAACTTAAATAATTTCTTGATTTAGTTAATTCGAGCTACACGACCCAGATAATTTTTTCAATAATGCGGAAAAAATTACTTCTTGAAAAATAAGTAAAATATAATCTTGAGTGCTTGGGAAAGCATAAAACAAAAAAATTGTAATGCACTTACTAATTGAAAAGGTGCCAGCTCGACCAATTGAAGCAGTTTTTAGATGATCCTGGTAAAAGTCGATATATGAAAGGGTTTTTTATACCGACCACCGAAGGCTAAGGGTACATTCAATTTGTCAAACCGTTTGCATCACCCATTGAAAATGGGCAAAATCGATCGAGGAATAAGCCTACCCTGTCATATAAACTCTTTCGTTGAGGGGGAAGAAATCCATTTTTTGATAACTACTCACAAACAACAGCAAGTATACCTATCAGAATTTGACTGTATACTCGATCGGCGATGCTACAGCACATGTACTAAAATGGAAAATGTCGGCCCTGATTACTCAATCAAAAAAAACCCCATTAAGTGTATACATTTTTGACCAATTTCAAATGGAATGCAATGGAGCATATCAGTTTGTTAGTTCGTCAGCCCATCTGTCTGTCTGCCCCTCGTACCCAACGGTGCTACAAATTTGCAAAAGAATTTGAAAATCATCTAAACTATTCAAAGAACACGCCCACTATGAAAGAAAAAGCAACAGTGCACTTTTCGCCTTTCTGGCTCGATTGCAAACCTTTCAGAGGTAATAATGTTGGTAAACGGTGTTCTTACCCTTTACTATAAGGATATTGCGCAACTTATGACACCTATGCAAAAAACAATTTATGGATTCTAATCTCAAAAGATTGATTAACGTAACATACCTTTTTTCGGTAATTTTTTAACATTATGAATGGTATGTATTTATCTACTGAAAGTAAATTTTTGTTGATGTGAGGCATGCACTTTTACGCCATACTTTATTTCATTAAACAAGTGAAAATGTTACAACTTGACAAAACCGACAATTACAGCAGAATGCATACATAGTCTTTGTTGAAATTCACAAATAATATTTGAAAATAAGTGTTACCTGTTGCAAACACGAGCTTTAACATGAACATTATCTTCCAGGTAATACGCTGGTAAAAGTATTTTCTATGTTTACTTGAAGAATCACTGCGAAAATATGTACACAGTTTCACAATTAACGAAATATTTTGCAATTTTCATGCACTGGTTTAAAAAAAACTTTATGTATACATAAGTACGCTCTATAGCGAACGCAATTTTCTAACTTATTGTACCTAGTTTAAGACGCGACATTTGTGAGATAGATATTACGTTTTATTTTAAGAATAAAATATATCGTCTAAGAATAAAATATATCCACGATGATGTAACGATTATCTAAAGTACATTAATTTCTTAATCCATTTTCGGTATAATACAACCAAACTTGACAATCTACTACCAGAAACTTTGGGAGATGTGATATTAAATCCCATTACCGAATTTGATTTTGTACTGCACACTGAAGTCTGCGGAATATTTTTGACTTTGTTTTTGTTATTTATTTAACAGGGATTATCTGAACATTGATTGCGATTACAATCACTCGAGTGTGACGGGTTTTTATATTTACCAACAACCAAACGAGCTAGTTTGCTTGTGTAATGAACAAAACACTACATGCTGAACAAAGTATCCTTATTTATCATCCGGCGAATACATTTTCCGAAGACCTTTTGGCGTATTTCTCTGATCCTGCGATATTTATTGGAAAATTTGTTTAAGTTTTACAAATTTCGGAAATTAATCATAAATGCAAAGAAGTTCTAGACCAGTGGCTCTTCTTTTTTTAAAAGGCAGACTAGATGATTAGTCTAGTCACTTTATTAAAGGCAATTTTTAAGTCGATGTCTGTCGAGTCTGTCTGCCTGTCTAGTGCAGGTTTTCAACATAGAGCTTGCAAACTTTCAGATATTTTCATAAAATTAGATATTTTGATATGCTTTAATCAGAGACGAATTTGTTGGACCGGACCATTCCTTCATTCATTCATATCCCTCTTACGTAAAATAATTTTCTTGTGAAAATTGAACTAAAGTCTAATATGAACGTTCTGATAAAAAACAAGCCTTTATTTGTGCTCGATATCCAATCCAAACATCTAGTAATCCATATATAATCTATGTGTTATTTATATATATTTATGATTTTTAGAAAAACTAACTATTTCTGGTGCAAGTCGCGTTGAACCAGTACCACAAGGACGTTCCTATGCTAACCGGGGATATTATGATGTAACAACTGAATGTTCTGTTGGGACAGAATGCACTCCCCTGCAGCATTGTACAACTATGGTTTATGAAGTGGCTAAAATGTGTTACTATGGCGACAAGTCATTTTTCTGTGGGGCTAGCGGGGATGAAGTGCCATATGTATGTTGCCCGAGTAATCCGCTGGAAAAAAATCAGATATGCGGCCGGACGTTGGTGCAAGGACAATTTTATCGGGGATTGGGTACATATCCATTCATCGCTAGAGTGGGCTTTAAACGTAACTTTATTTAAAATGACTTATTAAGTTTTTATATTTTTTCATATTCATTTTCCAATAGACATAAACACAGGTGGTTTCGCTTATCCATGCGTAGGCTCTATTATAGCACGGCGTGTGATACTGACAGCAGCTCATTGCGCTTTGGCGAAAGCGGAAGGCCATAGGCTGTAAATATTTCCACTGCAGTTGGTTTTTCCGTTTCTTTCTGATAAATTTTATTTTGGCAGATCATCAGTGAGAGTAGGTGAATACGATACTTCAACTGATCCTGATTGTGCTAGCACTGGATTTTGTGCTCCTCGTTCAATAAATCATGCCATCAGTCATGTTATTGTTCACCCCGATTATAAACAAGGGCAATATCATCACGATATTGCTCTGCTAATATTGAAAACTCCGCTTAACTATTCAGGTGAGTTGTTGTTGTTCATGTGAACCAAGCAATTACAATTTGATTTATATATGTTAATGAGTGATCCAGCGGAAATGATTGTTTCTAAAAATTATAAATAGAACATAAATTTGTTTAATAATTAATTATAACATACGCTGCAATTTCTATACACACTACAGCTTGTCCGTGTACTACAATTTCCCAATAAGAAATGTTAAATTATTTGTAAGTTTTTAGATGTTTTGTCACACTTACCACTACTTTTTCAAGGCCTGATAATAATAAAAAGGTAATAAAAGAGAGAGGAATTATGTTTGCCTTGTGCGAAACCTTTAGTGCTAATTACATGGAGACATATGATATTTAATTGTGATAAGAAACGATGGCACCTTTTTACAAACCATTTTTTAAATCGATTTGAAATCATTTCTTAGGTAATTGTACAAAGTAAGAGCTACATTCTCCTACTACTCCATTTGGCTTTCGCTTGTAAGTTTTACTAGGGAAAACTAGCGTTCAATTTAGAATATTAAATTAATATCTCCGTATTATTTAAGGAAAAGAAGAAAATTGGTAATTTTTGGTAATTGTGATTTAGCTGACTTTTGAAAAAAAACTAACCGGTGTTGTAAAAGACAATTTAAATGTGTTTTTCTAGACATAGCTTTCAGGTCGGTTTAAGGCGATTTACATGCAGACGTACACAAACAAAACTACCAGTCATGGTGATCAAAGTAAGATAAGATTTTTGCTGCGTATCTTTGGGAAAATTTAGTGTACTAATTTTGGTATATAGGCGCTAAAACATGAGTAAATTTATTTTTCTAAGAAGAATTATATCGGAAGCACTTACAAAAATATATTAATCCGATCCAAAAATTTCAGATTAAATACGCTAAAACACTAGTTTTCGTATATCTGGAGCGGTTTTCCACAATGAAATCTTACCACACACAGATGCGACAATTTCGATTGTTGACATATTCACCATCTGAAGAAAATGTGCCGCGGAAAATCGTCATCGTCGTTGTTCAAACACCCAATCAGCTTATCTCCTACGTGTCGCATGATCAACCGCCTTCAGTTTTTGCGTTAGCTTGTTTTGGTGGTCATTTCTTCGGACTCATTTCTTGGTGATCAAAAATGCATATATATCACAATATAATGAAGGAACAGTGGTGGCCATTTTATTGCTGTATTGCTATATCTGTTGTGTAATTTTCGATTTACATCTTGCAAATATGCGGTTTTTGAGACTCTGCCGAAAAGGACCCCTATTTGTGTGTAGCCATAACAATGGATTCATCGCTCGAGAATAATAAGCATGTTAATCAGAAGTAATAATAGAGGGAAGGCTAGAACATTTCAGATTAGAGCTGCAATAAAATTTGGTTTATTGAGGAGGATTTTTTTTGTTTTAATAGAAAAAAATATGAGATATGAAGAGTTTTGTTGAAACTGCATCAATTATTGTTCATAGCATTTCTTAGTGATAGTTTTATTTATTTGATATATATAATGTATATATAATAACCGCTATCCATACGAAAGCATAAAAAGTTTTTTTCGCACCTTGCCTCTCTCGTGAGAGTTGTGTTTTCGTACTTAATATCTATTTTGTATGTTTTGTGCGTCAACGGTTTTTACTTAAAAAAACTAATCACTTTTGCCAAGATTTTTATGTACACCGAATATGTTAATTTGTTTCTATCATTCAATTGTCCAGGATTTCCGCAATTAGATTTGTCCGATGTACGTCTCACGAAGTAAGGTAAACATCGCGCGTATTATTTACTTCAAATTAAAAAATTTGTGCTGCTTCTGTAAAAATAGCTATCCAATAAATCAATGAAATCGGTTTGTGATCTATTGATTCTTTGATTCACTTTGGAATATACAGTTAATTCATGCTAAAAAAATGCTGTGCAACTGATGCGGCACACGCAAATATACCTTTCTTCTACAACTCGTGTCCCCACTATATATCTGTCCTCTTTCTTCGTGGAGACGATTTTAGGTTTAAAAACAACAAAACAAGTCAAAATTTTAAAAAATAATAAAAATCTTTTTTATCTTACTACATCTAGGCTTATTTTTGTAAGAATTTTTATTTGTAGAAAGGCCTCAACAAATAATCCCCCTCCATACAAGTTTTCCACATTTACTAAGTACGCTAAAATATTATTGGTTACCGAATTTTGTCGCATAATACTAAAAGGTGTTCCTCGTAAGCCCGCTTCGTCAAAATTATAAAGGAGGTGATCGGAACGACGGTTCGAATCAATCCATTAGCCGACCCAATTCATTTCGTTCATATCAATATACTGAATTTAGTCACAAGAGTGTGCCATAAATGTTTAGTACAAAAATATGTATGAGATGATCGCCAACAGAAAAAGGCGTAGAGACTCTTAACTGATTTAGACAATGATTCTGATTCATTTGGTAAAATAAAAGGTGATCTCACAAACTTAACATAACCATACGCCAAGTTTGGAGGCGCAATTAAATATATTGCAGAAAAGAAGTTTACTAGAAGGTTTTAGACATCTATTAAATATTAAATATCGTTCGGTGTCATTTGTTAAAGCTTTCATTTTTTATTAAGATCGACTTCAGTACTGGCCCGCCAAACGGGGCCTCAGATATCTAAGAGGTTCGCATTGAAATCTCGGTATGCATTTGCCTTTTATTAGGACAAAGTACCCCTACGCAGTATATTGGAGACGAAGTATTTCTTTACATATTTAAAATATAAATGAACTTCAACTACGTTACGTTAAATTTCAACTATCATTTAATGAATAACTTTTTGGATGTTTGACATTTTGATATCAAAATTTTAAAACTTTTACATTTCACCATATTTTGTCTTTGTTGCAAGCACAATGATTAAATTAGTATGCGTTATCGCCTCTAAAGTATAGTATTAAGTCATAAGAACTGTTTATTGCTAACAGTCATTTTCTGTTGACTGACTTGTATGCGCTATTGTGTTAAAATTTGAAATATTGATGGTTGGCAAGAGCATGATTAATAGGGCTTTTGATGAATAAACGTACAGACAAATGAAGCAGGCTTTTTATTTATTTTGTTAAGCCTGGCGGGGCCAATTAGATGAACATCTTGTAATGTAAAGCAATTGAATGAAATGTGTACAAAGCTTACATGGTGATGTATACAAACTACTAAAGAATTGAGATAAATGTTTATTGGTATGAATTATTTCATATGTGGCTTCAGTAGTGGCTGCAATACTCTATTTTCGCCTAGTGCCCGTAATAGCGTTGTTAAATGGCCAAGAATACATAACAATTATGAAACATTTAGGGGCGTTGTGCTAACGTAAACAATTTAATCATAACCCACAAAGAAAAGTAAATTATCGGAATTTCCTTTCAATTCAAAAACGCTTAATCGACTCTAAAAAAAAAGAAGGAAGAACCAAAAATTATTGCAACATTATAAATTGAAAAGTTATTAACATTACAGTTGTTGTAAACTAAAATTCAATCAGTTGTTACGATTGGAGTCTTTCAATCAAAAGTTCAAATCACTTATTTACTTTTTTGGTTGCAGGTTTAAATCAACGGAAATGTTTACGTTATATAGCAATGTCAGGTTACTGACTAAACTTTTGCCGTTTTCCAGAAAAAACCGTACAGGGAGCTAAATTAAATCGTAAAAAACCTATGGATTAATGACAATGGATTTAATGACAAAAGCGCGTGCCGGAACTATTTGTTTTTAATTTTTTTTATCTAAAAGCGATTAGTAGATTCTTTTGTTGAAAATTCCATTGATCAATTATGGCATTAATATGTCAATTCCTTCTTTATTTCGGAACACATGAGACATAACGTTTTTAATGCCATTTTGATACGCTCGATTTTCGGCGACAGCCGGCCGGACACTTTTACACCGATATTTGGAAAAATTTTCGAAACCGCAGATGCGGGGTACTGTTTACTTAAATTAAAAATTTAATATACGCTATGTTCCAACTTTCTATGTAAATTTTTGCTATTACAAAGTGCAACTTGTTGAGACTTATAAGGGGGCTCTAGCGCTAAGTTACGTTATTTACAGAAATGCTTTTCAAGTATATCAATATTCTGAATAATTTGGGTGGCATAAACAATCGCATAAGTTTGCCATAATTCCAAATAAATGTGAAATCTTTCCAAGGACCGGTTCATTTTTGTGGGAATATATTGTCATTGAAGAGGTGCTGATGTTATCGTTCATCAAAAGCACCGTTCGAAGTGTTCCATATATTTTTTGCTTTCTTATTTCAGTGGCTACTCAACCAATATGTTTACAAAAAACTCGTGCTAATTTGGTGGTGGGGAAAAGGGCGACAATAGCTGGTTGGGGTAAAGTTTCTACGTCAAGTATGCGACAACCTGAAATGTCATACTTGGACGTACCGTTAACTAGTTGGGATTTATGTTTGCGAAATTATGCTAATACAGGTGCTTTGGAATCGCCGGGATCCATTGATGGCCAGTGGATGTGTGCGGGTGGTGAGGGTAAAGATGTATGTCAAGGATTTGGTGGAGCACCGCTTTTCACACAAGAGAACGGAATATTCTCTCAGGTGAAGTTCTTAAGACGTCATAAAAGAAATAAATAAAGCTTATCATCATTTAGGTCGGCATTATGTCTTTTGGATCCGATAATTGTGGTGGCCTACGCGTACCTAGTGTTTATACTTCTGTAACGCATTTCGTAGATTGGATTCAAGATAATACACCAACGGAGTAAATTTATAGCCATTCCATTTCATTTCGTTAAAGTGTGTCGAATTCTGCAGGTGAACAAATGACTATAAAAAGGTGCTTAATTGTAAGGATAATTATTCTTTTCTGTACACAAATTTGAAATCTAAATTTTTGATTGCATACCGCTAAGTTCTTATTTATTGTATTGTACGAAATAAAGAAACATTATAAGAAAAAGTTAACTGACGTGGTACATCAAGCAATTAAGAGGTCGAATTTTAGGTATTCATATAATTCATTCATTTCCTACCTAGAGTAGCACCGAGAAGAAAAATTACATATCTCTTCCTCTTTTTTACAAGATATATTCGTTTAATACGTTAAATTAGTTGTGGGGCAATGTTGGGACTCAAAATTGATTTTTCCAGGGACACTTTTTTAAGTCGAACAGTTTTTTTTCGCACATTTGATAATACCTTACTGTACTCCAATAATTTTAACAAATAAAAAGGAAAGAGCTCTCAGCAAAATAAGTTACTGCATATGATTTTGTCTTCTATTGCCTTTGTGTTTTTTGTTTTCCATCACCACAAATTTTATGGAACAAAGGGTCACCTTTATTGGAACTTCAGAAGAGATTGAAGTCGATCAAAGCGCAAATATGAAATACTACTAAGCCAAACACGTAGACCGTATCTAAATTTAGTGTTTTCTGAAATATTAATATATGCTATGGACGCCTTTGTTTTTTAACACTATATTTAATCTATATGGCATACTTTGAGCAATTTTTTCGCAAGCACTTGGTTCAATTTTTTTGCCATTCGTACTGAACTCCAACTCGTCCTTGGAACTTACAGCGTGATGGCGAATTTTCGTATCGAGATAGCTGCACAGATTTGTAGGGCTATTTATCGTTTATATCTGGATTCTTGATATTCGGGTAATTATATAGCAACCAGCACAGCAAATTTTAAGCTTTATGTCATTTACTTTGCGAAGGTATAAACTTCCTTTCAAAATAATAAGGCACATGTACTGATCCATAAAGCACAACAAAACAACAAAATGAAATACATCGGGCCAAACGCAGAAAATGAACGCCACACTACCGTACTTTGCTATTTGCTACATAAATTTGACAAGGAGTGCTTCATTCAACCTTTTCCTTTTAACAAGTTACCTAATCATAAATCAACATTTAAGAATTTTGCAAAGAAATTTAGTTTTAGGGATTTCTCTAAATAGCTTTTGAAATATTTATCTTTATTTTAATAAATAGGGACAAATTTTGAAATTTATTTGTGCCATTTAATGTAGAATATAATGTTACAAAAAAATAAGAAGGATTACTGAAGTGAAGATAACCCCCCAAGATAACCCACATTTTACGATTCGTGTATTTCACTAAAATTGTCTTTGCCAAGCTAGAATTTATTGCACAATAAACAACAATCAAGTAAAATAAGTATTAAAATTAAATAATCTTAGCAAACGTGCACATATAAAATATACTAAGCCGCTAATTACGAACGCAAAAGCAAAAATGCTTAGCTATTGCTAGTAATTCTCATGCAAAAGTACGTTACAAATACTGAAAGAATGCAATGTTAAAATCGTGTTATAACCATTTTTAGACTATAGATTTTTGATACGTCGTGAAAAATGCTAAAACTTATCAGAAAATCCTAATTTCATTACCCTGGTCAAGATACATCCCCTCGAAATTCGCCAAAAACCGGTCCGCTCCGTATACACAAGACCGTGAAAGCAAAATGTTGCAATAATATTGCTAAAGAAATGTTTGAACTTATATACATAATGTTTTTGTTGAAATTAGATTTTTCGGATAGGTTTTAGCGTCCTTTAAGATATATCAAAAAACTGTACATGTCATATTTCTTAAAAATTTTTTATACACACTTTATATATAGCGAATTTTCGCCAATGCTACATATGCAATATATGGTAAATACAAGAAACTTTTTTTTTTTTAGTTTCTTATACAATTTCTTATTTCATTTATGGTTGTATTTTTTGGAAAAAATAATACAGTTTGAAAAGGTGCAATTTCCATGATGGTAAAACCTAGAGGTTTCATTTGTCAGATGCAAAACAGAATGACGCAATCGCATGCTGCGATTGGTAAGTAAAAAGAAGGAATTACCTAATTGCAAAAGCTTAAGTGCTCTGCGGCTTTTAAAGGTTGTTTTATGCGTGTGGGTAGATTTCTAAACCTATCCTATAGTGTTATATATATATGTACATGTTCACATGGGAATTTGTGCGGTAAAGGAAAGCGTGCAAAAATGCAACCATACTAGCTAATCTTAAGAAAGTTTTGTACTCATCGCTTGGAAATTGGATGTATACCAATTCCTTTGTTTCGCTTGCAATGGTCAAATATTGGCTTCAAATATCTTACAGATCAGCAGTTACCAACTTCTAAAGACGGCCTATTGTTAGAAGAAGCATTAAAAATATTGGTAATGTGACTTATATCAATTAAAGCTTGTTTAGATTACTATAAGAAAACATAAGTTAAAGGGGTTTAGATAAAAATACTCTTTTGGGAGAACGTAGCAGCATAGAATTTTGATACCAATATCCTCATCAGGCATACAGACGCTTGTTAATCAATTTCAGTTGTAGAGCTAACGTCGAAGGATGCGATTATCTTAGCTATGCTTTTCTATTTTGGGTCCTATAAATTTTGTCGACCCAGCGTTCAATCGTTTATTATTTAAATGCGGACAATTGTAAAAATTGGAGTGGAAAGTCGACAGTAACGCAACTTTTTCGATCTAAAGCTATGCGAACAGAGGGAAAGGAGGTAATAAATACGATCAAACCTATTATTTACGAAATTTTGAAAAAGAAAAAATGTATTTATACTATGGAGGCATGTAAGAAAGCGAAGAATTATCATATATTTTCTCGAATCAAATCCACTAAGGAAAACGACATCGAAATGAGTTTTTAGAAAGTGATTTTAAAATTCTTATATCTTTGCGCTAATATCTTTACTCAAAGTAAATATTAATTGGAAGTTTTGAATACTCGGCCCACTAGCACGTAAACAATTAAAGAAGAGGTCAAATCTTACATTAAGCATTTGCCCGAATTTGTTTAAAATTCGTTCAAAACTGATTACGACAAATTTCTTACTTGTTTTTATAATACTTGTCATATTTAGTAGAATTTTAACAAGTAACGATAAAATAAATGAAAATAAATAAATTTCGGAAATGAGACAATCTTTAAAGGAGGGAAAAGCACATGCGAATAACATTTCTTTCTTAGAATATTGCTGTCTAATGAATTCATTTACATTTTGCCAAACAAAAATAATTCAATTGTAGCAATTGAACTTCAATATAACCTTTCATCACAAAATTATGCATTGATCTTCCTGAGTGTATTTAAATAATTAAAATAGAAATTGAGTCTAAATAATGTAAAAATATTTTTGTATTGAAAAAGAGATATATTAAAGAATACGATCAAAAACTAATATATAATTTCACGTACATCCATAAAAAGTCTGTCACAAAAGTTCGCAAATTTCCAGAGAGAAAGCTTGCGTCTCGCCAAGCTTAGTGTATAAACTCCACATTGTATTTTAAAAATGGCATGATAAGCTTCTAAATTGCTTCAAACAAACTCAAGTAACTTTCGATCGCTCAATTGTTACGATTACGAAACAAATTTTAGAAAATTTCAGTCGGATCCTGTTTTTCCTATCTTTGTCTCTTGAATATCTCTCAAAGAGACTACCATTTCGTTTTTTCCGCTGCATCAATGCAAAATTTTTCGAAAATATTCTCCCAACGATGTGAAAATTTTTTGCAATAAGTAACAACGTTGTCTGTTAAAGTGAAAATGCTAGGCTAAAGAAAATTTGCTGTCGTATTTTACTTATATACATCATATTTCGTAGTTCACGCTGGATATTCAACCAATTGTATTAATTGGGGAATATAGCTTAACCAAAACTTTTTCCGCTTAGTCTAAATAGGAGCCATTTAAGTTGTTTACATTCCTTTACGCTTTAGGATATAGTACGAAGTTTATTTGGCCGTCGAATAAGTCGAATTGTGCTGACACATAAATGGCGACAGTTGTCTGCTTAATACGCAAAAAAATATAGCAAAGTCTTATTGAGTACTGTTGGAAATCTGTAGGAACTACAGTGAATCGATAAAATGAATTAAACGCTGGCTCCGATACTTTGAAGGCGACTATAAAAAAATTGAACGATAGAAAATTCGAGACATTACATTGAAGGCTACAAAGGGTTTGACAAATTTTAAGCCGGATAAATTTAGACAACGAATCTAAAAGCATGACTGAGAAGCCACACGATTATGTGATCTATAAGTTAAAATCAGAAGATGTAGTTGAGTCGCGCATTAAAAGAAAGGCACCTGCAAAATTCAAAACAATTTTCAGGCTTCAATATTATAAGTAATCAGTACCATATACTTAACGTCCTTGTAAATAGTAAATCTTTATTGACTTTTCATTCGCCACTGATTATTTACAAACGAGTTGGGACAAACGGATAGAAAAACACTATAGTACGTTTCCGTTGATTTCTAAGCGATTTTTTGCTTTTTTTCTTTCTGTTTTTTACTTTTGCACACATTAATCAGGCTATTATGCTCGTACTTTCGTTTGAAGCATTCGGAAATATGTGTTTTAGAGAAATATATATATATATATATAACCCTAATTAAAATAAAAATTCTACTCGATTTTGACCGGATTGCCAGTCCACTTACACTTACACTAACACTTACATTTTTACAGTTACCAAGATTGAGTCAAATTCATATATTTTGGGAGTTTTCCTCTTTGATTGTATTAGTTATAATTTACTAATTTTTAGGAAAATGCTCGCGAACAATGAAGGTTAACCGAGATATATATTTCCAGTCGAGTTAACGATGAATAAAGTATTATAAGATCAAATAAAAGGAATTCAATGTCCCGTGGTGTTGCAGATATTTACGCTACCTCTGCAAAAATTGTAAAAAATTAATAGTAAAAACGTTTGCTTTTGAATGAAACAATTGAGTTATTGAACTTTTTTATCTTCATTTTATAAGGGTTCCCAGAGCATATCGCCTCGTACCGGCCTTAGTTTTAATGTTTATACACAATTTCGTGCAAGGATTCGCCCAGATTTCTTTCCTACTTTCTCTTTCGCCTGTTTTCGGGCTAAAAGCAGACACGATAAATGTTGATGTTTGGGCAGATATTTTGAGAAAGTATTAATGGAGATACTTTACGTGAATGAAATTTTAAACAAAATACAATTATAATCCATTTTAGTTTAATAATATTCCTAATAATTAGATAAATATGAATTAGACATCAAAAGTCTATATTCATAGTTCTCATGACTGGCGGGTGCAACAAATCAATTTAGCTATGTCTCTTTCTCGCTTACTCGTTCATTTAAATCACGATTTTAACTTCGAAACTTCGGCGAGAAAGACAGATTTCATCTTAAACATCTTCATATTACTCTCATTAGAATATGTTCAACTGATCATTGGTCCAGAATATGTTTCACTTTCTTTCTAAGCTATGAGATCAAAACTACAATTTTTTGATTAGAGCGTACCGAAAACGCTCATACGTAAATATGACTTTTATTTGGCTATAAAATTCCGGCGAAAAAATTTAATTTGACCAATGCGAAGGGAGCTACGGCTACAAAATCAATATGCTTCCGACATACAAAGTATATGATGTAGTACGCGTTAAATATATTAAGTGACGGGATCTTTGTAAACAAATATTGTAAATAAACTTTACAACTAGGTATTAATTAATAGCTTCAACTCAGGCTTAATATATAATGATATCTTCCACATTTTATTTTCGCAATAAAATAAAGTTTGGAGAAAGGTACGCACCGATTGCGAGGAGAACGCCGAAAACTAATTGCCGTTACTTCGCCAAAATCTATTGTCCAATCCCATCATTGTTGATGTAAGTTAAAATAAGATTTTTTTTTCGAATGACATTCCGGCATTCACACGGTTAACTATGTGTCGCAGCGTTTGCGAAATTCGTACTCTATGAATTTGTGCATTTTTGCCATTCAACTTAGTATAACTTCAGAGTTTTACACTTTTTTTGTACATACTTTCTAGATAATTTTATTTAAAATAAAGAAACTTTTCATATTCGAATATTTGATATCTATGCGATGGGTATCCCAAATTCGCTTTAAGGCAAGCTATACATCTCCCTTGATATGTTTGATGTTTTTTTAATGAACAAATTCAGGAAGTCTTAAGATATCAGTCATTATGCAGTTTTTTCTTCTTTTGATCTTAACGCACACCCTCCACTGTCTAACAAGCTAGGTAACATATGACACAGGACAGTCGTTTTTTTTTTTATTGTTCATTGTATGCCTGCGAAAAAAGCGTTTTCTGTGTATAAATTCACTGTATGCAATGGAAGAGAAACACAATAGAAACTAATTTGTTGGCTAATATGATGATGGCAAATGAATAAAGGCACATAAAATATATATAATATTATTTTTCAATGTCAATGAAATAAACAACTATGGGTTCTATTGCTGCTATAGCCAGAATAACATAAATGTTAAATTAAAATCGGCTGGCCGACAAATCCATAAAATAATGAATAACATATAGAAATGGAAGAAATTAACACGAACAATAGCGCACGAATATATCTATAAACAACATCGGGAAAAATTGCAACTTCTTAAGAAGCCACTATGGCGACTACTGCATATACAACATAGAAACTACAAAGATAAGGTTATGTTTTAATTTCAAGCGTATGAATGAACGCCAATTGCATGCAATTCCAGGTTATTGAGCGGTCATTAAAAAGGAATCGGCATAATTATTTTATAGATTTTAAATAAGTGAACATATGCGTATCCCTCTGTTCAAATATGTTTTAATTTAAACAAGCATTTCAATCACAAAATATTATCATGATTGGAATATTACATATTTTATTATAATTCGCTTGTCAAGCAGATAGGATGCGCTTCTATTTCGACATAAATTTTTAACTATTAAATCTATAATCTGAAATGATTTTTAATACATGCGCAATTGTGGAAAGTAAAGATCATTTTCCTCCACTCTTGGCGTGATTCTTATAAGCGGAGAACGTTTTCTTTTGCTCACTTCACTCAATGTTATATCCGTTAACTTGTTAGACATGTTTCATAAAAGACGTAATTTTGGCAACTACAAAATTAGCAAGCTGAAGTCAATAATAACGACCCTAAATTCTGAAAGACGCGACTTCCGTAGTCATTGTCTTTTGCCAAATTGCAAGATCGAATTATAGCCGTCTTTGTCGTTCATACTCAGTAGTCTATGTAAGGCTAAACGAACATTGAGTGAAGCCTTCGAACATTACTCACCACCACAGCGATGTCCGTAACATCATCATTCAGTTCGTAATGTTCGGAAATGAATGGACTCTTTTATATGTGTCTAGACTGAATGAGACCTGCCCTTCCCGCGCGACGTTACTTTTCTCCTCGCTAATTAAGTGTTGTCATCCGAATTATCCGTTGCCATCTGATTTGTCGCTGAAGATGAGATTTGCACTACCGCAAACACGGTTAATTCTTCGGAAACTGCTTTCTAACCAACTGGCGACGAAGTCGGTCGCAGCCAAATGAATCGAGCATATTAACATGTTTTCTAATGTGCCTTTAAACAGCGAAAGATATTTTTCCGTTTTGCATAAAAAAAGTCAAGAAAATAAAACAATTTGATTCTAGCACACGCACTGATTATTTAACCTCTATATACGAGAGTGAACTATCCGCTCTGACGTAACGATGGAAAAAATTTAGTGCGGTCACAAAAACGGTATTTATTTGTCTGCGGATATGATATTTGTTTATGGACGGAACTTTTCCAAGTCTCGGAAGAGTCATACAGAGTCCGAAAAGGATCATACATGTACATAGTAACCTCCTTTCTTTTTTTGAAATAATTTCCCATTCTCATTTACGTTTTCGTATGTTTATTCTTACTTCTTTTTATGCCTGAAAACATGCATTTGCCTGTGGATCGAAACAAATGGCATTTTGCAAATTGCATTCTGCATACTAGAAGATCTTTGGAAGCGTATTTAAGCTATAAAACCAGCACATTTCAAATATTGTTGCTCATACGATTCCTCCTTTTATATCAATCACTTAAGGTTGATGGTATATTCATTTGTCCAAACCTTTGTAACACTTACAGAGAATCTATAAAGCATAGATATTCTTGAATTGACTCAAATTTTTGATCGACTCAGGTGCATATCAGGTCCCCTGCGTGGATAGTTACGCGAAACATTCTCTCGACCGTAAATTTTAAAAGGGGGGAAGAGATTCATATTGAGAATGGGGCTACATCTATAGCATAGCATAAACTTAGAAAATCCCTGTTTGCCAAAGCAAAAACATTTGGATTTGTTATTTATAGCACACAAGACGTAAAGCCACCCCAGCGCATCAAATATTATATTGCATCGAAATGCATTTTTTTACACATCTGTATACTTCTTTTTAAGGTAAAAGTGATGAATATGCAAGATTGGGCTAAAGCAGAATATAATTCTCTTCACTGTTTTTAGTTTCGGCTCAACATTTTTAGTACTAGAGGGGAAATAGGGTACGAGAAATTTTTTCAATTTAATTAAAAATATTTAATAAAAAAATGAAAACTCATAAACTGGGCTCATAAAATTTCGACATTTAACCTTGCAAGCATGTATATCTATTATAAACATTTTTCTTTAATTTAATAAAAATTAGAGTGAAAAAAAACAGTAGAACCTAAATTTCTTAGATGCCATTGCCTCATCGGCAAATATGTTATTAATTAAAAGCTATGAAAATGAATTTAAAATAAATTTTTTTTTTTATTTATAAAACTATAACATTTTTACAAGGTATCATACAAATAAGAAAACTGAAATAATTTACGACCGAAGGCATTTTTATACAATTCATTCATACGTTTTCAACTTATTTATATAAGTCAGTCTTCATGTGCAGTTTGAAGTACGCTATCGTAGTAGTTATTGGTGTCAGTTGATTTTTAAACTTTTTGTGAGAGTATTACAAATATATACATATACATATGTTTGTATGTATGTGCTTATAATTTTTATACATCTTGGACGTTTCGTATGCACGACAGCACAGTTTGCTATTGGACGTGATGAGTAAATGTTCGCTCGTTTTGTGATACTATTCAACATTGATAGAAAGAACCAACCGCGTGTTGCCTAAGAAAAAGTCAAATATTATGAATATTTTTCCAAATAAGTAAAAATGTTATAAACTCAATAAATTAAAAAAAAAAAAAACCAAAAAAAAGAAATTTAATAAAACATGCAATAATTAAACAACTTTTGCCTCTAAGTTGTTTAAAAATTTGAGGAATTGAAGTAAATAAAAAACAAATGGAAAGGATTTAATTATTTTGGATACCCGACCAATTCGCGGTAATTGCGAAGAGCAAACTATAATTTCTTCTCGAATTTTTAAACCCGAGCGCTTGCGCATCATATCGAACTGGACTTCGATTTATTTTATAACCAATGGTCAACTAAATTTAAGTTTGCTGCCTCGCTAGCAAGCGTCTTTTTTCAGTTTGGTTTAATGGCACGAAATTTAATAAAAATCCTGCCAAACATTTTGCAAACATGTTACACAATTTTTCCTTAATTCTAGGACCACCTAGGTCGGGATCGCCCATACGCGAAATTTAAATTTGCTAATAAAATTTTATTGATTTTTTCACAATTTCTTTGGTTTTGCTTCAATTTTTTCAACTGTTTATAAGCGAATCAGAGATGTTGTGAAATTTGATCTTTATAATTGTGTAAACAGAAATTACTTAGTCGCGCGTTTTCTCTCCCATATTTACTAACTCGGGGAACTACGACAAAAAGCAGAGTATTGTTTCATTTGCCTCATTGCAAAATATGAATTGTAAAAAAGATATTTATCAATGTAGCAGCCAAAGACTTCTTAAGTAAAAGTTTTAATTCAATTTGAAAAGTATTTTTTATTTCTTGAGCATGAAATTAAGTTTAAAAACAGCAATTTGTTGAAATTTTTGATTTCATTTCAATTTGTTAACGTTCCTAGATGTATTAATGAGCGTTCATACAGATTGCGATCTGTATATGATCCTTGAGATCATTATAACTGTACCAAATATATACAACTTAAGTTTCGATTGCTTTCTCTTTTTTTAAGCCTTTGACGAAAAACGGGCGGCCATAGTTCAATTAATAAGCAACCACAAAGTGGAGTGATAGAGTATCCGACTCTCTTGATACTATCATTCACACTCAGAGTGCAAACAATTATCTATTTGCGTCCAGAAAAGTCCCAATTAGTATATGTTATTTAATTTATAACCAGTCTGTCACATGAAAGTCTCGGCAAAAGATAGACGCTAGTTAATTTAAATTCAAATAAGAACAAAAAATAAAAACAGAAATTAATTAAGTGAACCAAGATTTTTTATTGGCTTATTCCGCATACCAAAGTTCTACCGAAAATCAAGCATGTTGATTGTCGCACGCTTTCAGCGGAATACTCGAAATACAGAAACCTACCTGGACGAGAAGATACTAATTTCAGTTGTAATCTTTACATTATTTTGAGAAAGTACGTTCAGTTTTGAGCGTACATAAGTTTCGTGCGCGTAATTTGCAGAAAGCGTTGATTATTTAAGTTTATCGCGGTTGTACACAAGGCGGTACAATTTTTTGAACCGAAAACTTACTTGTTAGATCTGTAAGCTAAACATGAAATAATAAAGCACAACTTCAAAATCGGAAAAGCAACACGTGTAATGTTAAAACAACGGATATCAGAAGTAAGGATTGGAAATTGAAAATCGAAAATTGAAATCACGACAAGAACTGAAACTAAGCCAAATCCAAAACTATCAAATAAGGGGTTTAAGCCAGAAACACAGTCGCTATAAAGTGTGATGTACGAGTTTAAAATCGGAAGCTCTCAAATAGTTACCCGCTGTACCGAATCGAGAAAGAATTGATTTCCCATGCGATGCGGCTTCTGCTGGTGACGAAAATCGTTTTTAGCGTGAATTTAGTAGGTTGTTAGAAGAGATAGATGTTTACGAACAATTTTTGCTAGATATGGCTTCCTTTTCGACTCATGTGAATAGATCAGTGATTTGTCGCCCGTTTCGTCACCGTATTTCTTAATCATTTACTTACGCTAATAGACACGAGCGTGGTTTTGGGGTCTGTCAAATTATGTGAGATCTAACGAGAAAAAACCTTTTCCATGGCTGAACGATTATTCAATATTTTATATATGTTAGTGGAGCTAATGTCTAAGGTTACATCAATCCCACAGTATGTCACATATCGACCTTGCATTATTAGTTTTTGAAGAGTGGTAATGTTCCGTGGAACAATTACTTTTTTTTTGGTGTCACAATGGTAAAAGATGGTGCCTCATTGACAATCCATGTCGAAAGACTTAAAAAATCAACGCACGAAAGTTTTTACGAGTTAATTACATTTTTACACGGATGTGGCTGATTTTTTCATTTTTGTAGAATGCGCGCGTCTGTCCTAGTTACAATCCACGGAAGCAGAAAAGAAGAGATAAAGGTGTTCTCAATTTACGTTGGTTTATATTCGTGTCTTTTGTCCGATTTGGTCCATTTTCCTCCAAACAAGAATTTTTGCCATATCTTACTTTTTGCGACTGGCAAAATGTTTAGCCCATAACATACATAATAAATGTGGTCTTTAAAGCTTCGTTCTGAGCAGAGCGAACGTTTAACGACAATAAAACTAGTAAGAACATTTTAGTTCAGCCGGGTCGCCATTAGATACGCTATACCGATTCGCTTATTACAGTTATTCACTCGTTTTTTTAATAATGCGACAAAAATTATATATATATATATATGAATATATATAAGATACGCATATATTATATATGTTAGGGTTTAACAAATAGACTTTTGTGATCAAACTTCTCTGCTTTTAATTTTTTAGGTTAATTTGCTACTATGGACCAATTGCCATCATAAACTAATGAAAATAAATTTTTTTCTGAAACGCTTCCTATTCAAGAAGAAAGGGTTTCCAGGAAATAGAGCCATGTAGTTCAAACTTGGTTTCGCTTAATTTTTATATCAAATTACTATCAGGAAAAAATTTTCATGAAAACACATTGACAATTTGGTTTATTTGGCATATAAGGTTTTATAATTCCTAAGAATCATTATATGCGGTGGCATACAAAAAATGAACCTACGTGGTCTCAATTCGGTAAGGTTGATTTCTTCGACAATTTATTTTTGTGGCACAATTTTCGCCACGCAATATTGAAAATTAGGACTTTATACCATACAAAGGTTCAGATTTCGTAGAAACTGTTATAGGAGTGGGGCTTCAAAAAATTGCCGCAGCCGAACCAAAGTATTGACTGCAATTTTGAATGTCGGAATACAGTGAGTTTTGTTGAAAAATTTGGAAAATTTTTTCCATATAACTTTTCAAAATAAGGCCGATCCGAACTGTTTTCAAAATGAGATTTTAATGCTCTATTATATTAGATGGATGTGATAGATTTGCTTTATTTTGGCATAGGTACTATAAGATCGTTCATAGTATATTAGTTAACTTTTATAGTTTAATCTATTGTAGTTTACAAGTAACATACCAAATAAGTCCAATTTAAAGCTATATACCTATGAAATTAACATGGAAATAGCCTTGAAAATTGTCAGCGAAATGCACAAAGAATTGCAGTTATGTCTTATGAGTGCGGGTAGTTGAAATAATCGTAAGATTGATTATTTTAATTACTTGCTACACAACTTACCACAGACTAAACTTAAATATTGTTGTGATCTGCCTTCAACACGTCAAATTTTGCTCGAAAACGCATGGAACTTTTTTGTTTTTGCTTGTCCTTATTTTTACAATTTTCGTTATTTTAATAATTTATTTTAGACAATCATTAATGTTTATTAAAGATTGCCGGAATAGAAAGGAATTAGCTTTGAACTATAAAAACTACTCCGAGTAATCATCTGGAAGAAGTTTTATATTAAGCAAGTAAAAAACAAAGAAGAACATCTTTAGCTTTTATCATATCAAACGAATAAATGGAACTTACTAAGTATTTGGATAATTACGGCTGCATCGGTTTTTTGTAGTGATATTTTTTTATGGTTCCAGATCGTTTTAGTCCAAAATTTCTTATAGGCCGCCTCTTAAAGTATTTCGCCTTCTCTAGGGGGGCTTATAGACCCATTGTGTTCCTTATTGTGGTGAACCTTGTTGTCAAATATAACTTTGAAATCTTATATTAACATCCACTATGGATTGTCGTTTATTGTTTTATGTTGTCAGATGAGACAACTTCCAAGTTTGTGCTTTCTAAATAATCTCTCAATTCGCGAGTAGCAACAGGCGCCAGATGGACAAACTCATAAAGGGACAAAATTAAGTAGCCTCATTCTACGGTGATTGAGAATCTTGAAGCGATCTCTGGTGCGCATTCCTGTATTTCACCGCGCGGATAAATCTTGTATGCCTCCATATTTCAGTAGTAGTTTAAAAAAACAGCAAAGCAACAAAATAACACAAAAAAATTTCCAAAATTTCAAACGAAGTCCCTCTTTATTTTTGGCCTGTTAACACTTAACAACCCAGGCTTAATCTTAACAATCAGCAGCATAACAAATGTCGTTGTTAAATAAATAAATATTTCAAGTTCAAAATTTATGAACACAATTAACACAAATATCCAACCAATGGGAAGTCAACCTTTAAAAATCACAAGAAACAAAAAAAAAGCAAGAAACAAAAAATAAAATTTACAAAACAATTGCTTTAGCGCATAACAATAATAGTCTGCAACAAAGTATCAAGAACTGCCTATAGATGCCCGCTGCTTAAACACGTCAAGACCGTGTTACGTGTATCGAAGTAATAAACTTTGTTAGGAATTGACCGATAAGATCATAATAAGTTATGCGAAAAACGGAGCGTGAGCTGCACATGAAACCACACACATACGCACTCACGCAAAAGGAATCCCCCATCACAAGCAAGCTGAAACACATGCGCATGCACGTCAACATAACGCAATAATCTTACTCAGCCAGTTCCCACAAGCACGACCAGAGTCCAAGAGTTCGTGGAAATTACTTGATGTTTATTCACAACAACATCAAGTGTCAATAATTAATGGATCACGTGCAATGAAAACCGGTAAAAAAAACGAGAACCAAAAAACTGAGCAAAACAAAAAAAATAAAAGCAAAACTTGTTGGCGCATGTGCCAAAATGATTATATACAATGAAATATAACAGCTGCTCGCTCAGCTGTTGAGCGGTTTAGCGAGAAAAATTGTATTATAAAAAAGGAAAGTCTCTCTGAGACCGACACGATTGCATCTATTTTTTTTTTTTTTTGTTTTTCAACTATAGGCGAGCTAACTAACTCAATTTAATATGTATCTTCACTATTTCAACATAACTCTGCTACTAGCATTATGCTTAACAACATTTACTGCAGATACAAAAGATACGTTGCAAGAAGCAACAACACCGATAACAACAGAAACGAGTACAATTACGCCATATGAATGCGGCAGCATAGATATTCGAAATCATTGTGACAGTTTTCAGCAGTTGGAAAATTGTACGGTAATCACGGGTTACATGTTAATTGTTTTATTACCTCGCGTGAATCAAGGAATCCATGAAGTTTGCAACTTCTCCAAATATCAATTTCCGCTATTAAGAGAAATCACCGATTTCTTAATATTCCATGAAGTTCGCAATATTACCACAATTACTGATATGTTTCCTAATTTAACTGTGATAAGAGGTCAACGTTTGTTTCTAAATTATGCATTGGGGGTAACAAGTATGAAAGATTTATATACGGTAAGTTCATCTATACCCTATGCTTTTAAAAAATGTCGTCCAAAGCTTCTACATTTTATCTTTATAAAAATTTCGCTTACACAAACACACATACAGGAATACAATAATATCTTTTTAACTAATTATAAGTTGAGTATATTAAAATATATATATTTTTCATCGACACATGAATCGAAAAAGAACACCAGGCAAACGTTTGAATATATTCATCCGAAAAATTTTTAAGCAAATATGTTTGCAAACTTTTAATTTCCCAATTCTTATTTTTTCCTGCTCGTTCGTCGACTATTTTAAAAGTTTTTAGAGTTGCAAGATAATTGAAAGAAATATGAAAATATGAACTATTTATTATTATTATTATTTATTCCAAGAGACTCAGCTAAAAGAGACCTCCCACCTAAAACACAAATGTTATGTTCAAAGTACTTTAAACTAAATTATATTAAAAAAAAAAAACAAGTGAAAACATGATAGTAAGACCTGGTCGACCATGAGGTACCCGTCACCATTTCGTGTAGTACAGTTATTCGTTTCGGCAATAATATACCAAAAATTATGCATTACTTCCATGGAAAGGCATAAAACTCGCATATTGGTAAGGGATCATATGACAAATTTAGCCAACTTAATTTACTTTCTAAAAATTTTATTATTTTTCAGTTTCCTAGAAAATAGATTTTCTCTTCATATAAGGGCTTGCTCTTAAGGTTTAAAAATAAATTTTTTAGTTAATATGCTATGATGAACCAATTTTCATCATAAAAAATTAAAGCTTTTTCTGAGGGGCTTACTATTCATGAGAAATCTTGTATAGAGTAGGATCCACTTGTGGTGCGGACATATGAAAATTTGCATGGACAGACGTAAGACGCACATACAGGCTGAGTAGTGGCTCTACCTGAAGCCCGTCTGCTTTCTACGTACCACAAGCGGCGTAGGGTGTAATTATGAATAAGGAATTTGGATTGCATATGTGTATTTATACATATATATATTTATATATAATATATATGTATATATATAACATATCATGATCGTTATCATGAAAAGCAAGCCCTTGTATGGAGAGAAAGGGTAATTTCTATTTTCTTATGCCTGACATATAATACAATTTTTACGAAGTAAATTAAGTTTCAGAAAAGGACACATCTAGCCAAAACACTTTCCAATTACTTTCGTCTAGTCGGTTTTTACCACCTAAGCTGTTTCAAGCTTTTTGACAAATGATCGTTTAGACCATTGCGGTTGTAAACAGGCGGCAGTCCAGATATGATTATTGTAACCGAAAGAAGGTTCCGAAGTGAACTTTAATAAGTTTGCAAATTTTTTAAGTAAAACAATCTTGCTTACTCACCACTATGGTTTCCGGATTCTGCTCTCCAAATCTTTTTATTTGACACCTATATCGATGGTAAAAAAATTTATTCGGTGTCCTTCATATTTACTTTAGAATTATCGCATTTTTGAGCAAATAATATATCCTCATTTGAGGAACGTACAAATTAATTTTAAACACTTTGTCTTGTTTACCTTATTAACAACCACCAAGCCTCAAAAAAGTGAAAAAGGAATTTAATCATTTATAACATTGTGTGGGCGCAGCTATTTTTACACGTAAATAGTACAGTTTTTCGTAAAGTAAATTTGGAAAATTTCAGCCTTCTATCTTTTTTAACTTTTAAGTAATGGACAAGAATCTTAAAATATTTGCTTGCAGAATTTGGCCTATTTTCAGTACCACCCTGCGTGCAGAAATTTCTACTAAATTTGAAGTCGATATCTTCATTTTTGCGACCTGGAGAGTGTCAACAACACACTACACACATCACACAGACACAACATTTTTGGGAAGCAAATTGAATCTGCTAAATTTGGATCACGTTATATAACCTGTTGGGCATCTCCCAATATGCAGGCTTTCATGAAACATATGCCTTACATTGAAAGGTAGTGTAATTTTTGGTATATTATTACCAAAGCGAGCTATACTGTGCGAACTGGTGTAGGATAGCTAACGGCTGGATTTGTCGGAGTATAATGTTCTGAATGGTTTTTCATACTACTTATCATCATCGTATGAATTAAAGTAAATGAGAGTTTTTATTCTACATAAATACATTATTAGCAAAGAACTTGTAAAGTAGATAAGTTGCACAATTAACGAGCCCACAATCAAAAAAAAGGCATGATTTTTGCAAATATATAGTTTGCTGAAGATTCGTTTTCTCATATTTGAATTTAACAAAAAATAATTATTTTTAGTTAGAGTTTCGTTCTCTGATTGCCATACAGCGAGGCCATGTATTCATCGGGACAAATCCCATTCTTTGCAATTTGGAAAAAGTAATTAAAGTCGCTGCTAAAAATATTCGGTTGTATTTTTCTATAAATTCTGTTCAACTAATAGGTGAACTGGGATCGTTTAACTTTAAGTCCTGGCGAAAACCACATAAACCTCGCTAGTCCCGAACAATGTCATACGCGTTCTGAATGTCGTGGTTGTGATAATAACTATTGCTGGTCAAATCACGTTTGCCAAAAGTTAGAAAATGATAATGTACTAAATTTAAAAAAGTAAGTTTGGAACTGTATTGTTATTACATTTTTTTGGTGTGATTTAACTTTACCATTATTAAGAGGAATAGAAAATTGTCATGAGCAGTGCTTGGGCGGCTGCTTGGACGATTCACCAAAAACATGCATGGTTTGCCAACAATGGACTGATAACAACGTCTGCGTAGAAAAATGTCCTAAAAATAAGTAAAATAAATTTATTATAAACATACTTCAAGAAGTAAAGAAGAGCATAAAGTCTGTGTATTTTCTTTTAGGTATGCTTCACCACATTATCTAAGATGCTACACCCGGGAGGAATGTACAGAAAGCAAAAACCTTTACATTTATAAGAACCTTTGCGTGCTCTCTTGCCCAAGTGGTTACACACTAAATGTGAGCTTACTTTTTACTCGACCGTTTAATCAAAATAAAATGTATCTCTAAATCCACTAAGGCTTGTATTATGCTACTGCAAAATATGAACTAGATATTCCCAATTTTCATATACGTATATATTCTAGATAAAAATCATTTTTTCAATTCATTGCCAATGGCTCTCTGCGTCCGCTTATTTTCTGTGAAAGTTTTCCAAGTGCGGAAAAATGTGATAGAAAAGCTTGGAACATAGATGATATGATTTGAAAAGTAGCAACAAACTTTTCTTCTTTTGAAAAAGAATTAATGCTCTAACTAAAAAGTAGTACTAAAATCCAAGTTAAATTGCGCGACTATATCGAATATGAGAAACTTTTTTTTTTAATTTATAGCAACATTATGAATGATTCAGTTGCGCTTGGTTTGTACAACACAAAAAGTATTTTTTCGGATTTGTACAAAGTGTAAGAGATGATTTCTAACTACGAACCTGTCATTAAACTTATTATTGAGGCAGATAAAACTTTGATCCACGCATACGACCCGAAAACGTAAGCGAATACCGTGCAAAAGGTGAGTCAAGACAAAAAACCACGCCAAAATCGCTCAAAAATCAGAGTGATGTTAACAGTTTTCTTCCATTATCGTGTGCACTACGAATTCCTTCTGTTGGGCGAAACTGTTAGCAAGGAATATTACTTGACTCAGAGGATTACACAAGTCCACCAGTTCTTCTTCGTCAATTTTATAAAAAGAGCACTACGACATCGAGGCCAGTTCTCACTCCATATTCACCTTCTCCCTCGTTTTCCTAAAAGCGGTTGTACTATTTATTAATACGATCAGTATCGTCAACCAAAACGTTGTTTAACATTCTTTAATTCTTCTTACTCTTAATTCCCTTTGTAGACATAGAATTTCTAGCAAAATTTAAAAGTGAGCGTGACTTGTCAAAAAAGACATTCACAAGGAAGGAAAGCATGATCTGTAACGCAGTCTACGCACATGACACTAATAAAATATACTATATTTTTCATATTGACCATCTAAGGTCCACGAATCCTCGAAGCATCTAATAATTCGGAATATACGCGGATTCCTAATCAGTATAAAAATTTCAGAAGATTTTAAGTGCCCATCTGTGATAGGCGTATATAAAAGCTATTTAACAACTCAGAGCACGTGATCTGCCTACAAAAAAAAGTTGCGAAAAAAATCGCAACTTTTAAAATTTTATAGTGACAGTATTTAAATTTAATATAAATTAATGTAAAAAACACGGGGCCACATTTTATGAACTCGTTCTCATACAGACGTTCCTATAAAAAGTCAAGTAAGAAAATTATATTCAGTCGTAACCAAACCTTTTATATCTTTCTACATTTATTCTGAAAAGACTTAAACAAAAAAGAAAGGAACTACGTGTTTATATTCTTTAACATTAGATGGGCTGATTTTTTCTATTTTCAGAATAAAAATCAAAAGTTGTGAGGTGTGCACGTCGTGTTACGAGTAACAAGCAAAACCCAAAGAAACCAAAGGTATTCCAGTTGTTGTTGTATAGGTGTGTTCTTTGACCCGTTGAGGTAATTTTCAAATTCGTTTACAAATTTGAAAATGTTTGCCACTGATACACGCTGCACAGTTGGATAGACGGACATGCTCAAATTGGCAAAGTATATGTGCATTACGAGGTTTTTGCCGTTCGCTTCTCCGCGTTATAAAAAATATAAAATTTTGATTTGGTAGGCGCGGTCAACTGTTCTCATTTTTATCGTGGTGCTACGATCGCCCATAGAATACACGTTCAAATTGTTGCGCTTATTTCCGGTAATTTATGAGTAATGGGAAAAGAAACCATTTTTATTCCTTTTGAAAAACAGAGGCATTTTCAGTTTACGTGATACTGAAGACATTTTCAATATCAACCTGCGTGCAAGAACTTCTAATGTTTCCACCAAATTAGAAGTCGATAGCTTTATTTTTGCGACCGGCAGAATGTTTAGAATATAAATTATACAAACGGACGGACTTGCTTAAATGGATTCAGAATATGAAGCCAATCAAATATATGTCCTTCTGGGCGTTGCAAATGCTTTAAAAAAATGAATGTACTCCTCATTCTAAGCCATTTTGGGAAAAGGTAACAATTTTTATTATTTTATGGTGATAAAAACGGTTTGTACTAAATTTGCACCGATATGCAAGGGTTCTTGTGGAAAGTAAACCTCTACAAAGCAACAAACTGTAATTTTTAACACTTTGTAAGTGAAACGAAAGAATTGTTGACAAGAAAATCCTTTTATTAAATTTGGACAACGTTAGTTCACGTTTTGGGCCCTCTTCCACATAAACACACCCAAAAGAAATATGCAGTCACATGGCTGTTCACAGGCGTAAAAGCATAATTTTTGACACATTACCACTAAAATATGTTGAGAAATGTATAGAATATTTAATCCTGATTATAACGTGTTAATAAGACCTGTCGAATCCGAAAATCTGTCCAATCGGGTTTAATTTGCTACTCGCACTCGAATTCTTATGTTAATTTGTATAACCACAAGAAAAGTGCTGGTAAATAGTACAAAATTATTACTAAATATACACGACATGCAACCGAAATATCATGCAACTAAATCTTCGATTTATTCTTCGATCAGTCATTGTAAACAAGTCAATAGTGGATGTTAAAAGATTCGGCCCAAACCGAGTGCGATTACCTTTCTGCTTCTATTTATTTTATCTGCAGGAAAGTATACGCGAATGTGTGCAATGCCATTCGACTGACGAGTGTATAAAGATTTGTAATCCATCCAGCGATTTGGAACCCTTTTGGTTATTGAACTTGGGCGATGTGGAAGACATAAAGGGTTGCCAAATTCTCAATAGCAGTGTTTTTCTAACAATACGTAATCGAATCAATGAAAATGACTTATACCAAAGTTTCGCAGATGTTAAGGAAATTAAAGGTCACTTGAATATTTACAAGTAAATTGAAAGAAATCATTTTCGAACCAACACAACAGTCCTTTAATATTTATTTTTATAGAAATACTTATTTATCCTCTTTAATGTTCCTGAAAGGTTTACGGAAGATTCACGGCAAAAATTCGAAAGATCATCATTTTTCTTTGACTTTGTACGATAATAAGAATTTACGTGAATTGTGGTCACCGACCGAAGATTTTGAGCTAATACATGGTGGAATGTACGTGCATGCTAACTACAAACTATGTAACCGTTTTTTAAGGAAATTTGTAGGAGATGTTATTCATGACAAAAGTAAGGATTCTTTGCAAACCAACGATCAAGAGGTGCTATGCGCTCCCGCTAAACTAAACGTGAAAATTGAGGTTAGCGCGCAAAAATTGTCTTATTTTTTTATTCCATTGAATTCTCTTCATCCCTTAGGTGTATTCCCACAGTACCGTGAAGTTTAGTTGGCCTAAGAAGCAAACCTCACTACAAATCGAATTCATCTTACGTCCTCTATCACATAATGAACTTTTCGATGAGAACCTCGACGTAGATACAGAGATTTGCAAAAAAGTCAATTGGTTACGTATATTGAAGTTCGCAAGCGAATTGTCACAAAACGGTAGCCATTATTTCCACAAAGTTCTAGGTTTGCAAGCTAACACCAAGTACGCCTGCCTTGTGAAGACATTTGAGGATAATGACAACTATGAAGCGCGGAGTGATCTCATCCACATTACCACGGAAAAGGATATTCCCCCACCACCACAAATAGTTGTCAAACAAAAAACCGACTCTTCTTTAACCTTGCAATTGAATTATGGAATCGTGACAATGCGAAAAATCGTAGATTACTATAAATTGGAAGTCTACAGCCTGCCCGACAACAAAACAGATGTAGATAAACGAGATTATTGTCTTGAACCAGCTGAGATGTACGCTGCAGCACATGCATATGAAGATTACGATGCCTGTTGTGAACGCAGAGAGGAAGAACGTGAGAAGACAGTGTTTGAACATGTGATGCAAGAAGTCTATATTTGCTCTAGAGATCGTGCAACGCACTGTTTGAAAGGCCAACAAGAAAACTCTGAAAATCCGCCCATTTACACGAAGCGTCTAGAACACAGTGAAACTTCATATACTATCAAAAAATTACAACACTTCCAATTGTATGTTCTACAAGTGAGAGCTTGTAATCGTTTCGGTTGTGGATCTTTTGGTGCCTTAGCGGAACGCACGAATTATTCTACAACAGCAGATAAAATTTATGATTTATCAGCCTGTCGTGTAGCCAACAGTCGTGAATACCAGTTAAGCTTTAAAGAACCTCAACATCCTAATAGCTTAATTACCTCATATATGGTCCACTTTCGTTTGGTTATACCGTCTGGACAAGGTTATCAAAGCTATCTCAAATGCATTACTCGCAAGGAACATGCCCTTAATAATTATCGCTTCATTACAACACTGACCGTCACTTATGATCAGGTAGCCGTGCGGGTTAATTCTTTGGCAAGTCATACCTTCGTAGGTTGGGTGAACATAACCACTTGCGATGGCGGTACTAAAATCGCTGGCACGTCGCGTTCTCACAAAGGTTGGAATATATTCCTACTGTTTTTTCTGTTAGGAGCTGGTGGTACAATGTTATGGATTTTCTATAAGCGTCGTTGTTGGCATAATTTTTACGAATTAAGACGCTTTTTACCCGTGCGGAGAGAATGGTCCGCTTCTTTTGTCAGGGAAGGCCTGGTGGAGGACCGTCAAGTTTTAGTTTACGATTATGAAACAGTGCGTTTTCAATTTCCATCACAACATTCTAAAGAGGAGCAATGTGTCAATAATTGAAGCTAAAATATATGAAATATTTTTTATTTCGTACGAACTTTGATTTATGTTCCTTTTCCTACTTACCTTTACAGTCCGTTCTTCTTAAGAGTTTTCTTGTCCCGTTACCTACTATTGTTGATTTTTATTAAAAGATTTTCGCTGTTTTCTTACCCCATAATAATAAGCTGAAATCTTTGATCGAATTATGTTTATATACGGCGAAATCAGAGGCCAGACTTTGGCAGGCAGTAATATATTGGAACTATAGAAGATACAGCGGTTTATATTTTAAAACATAATAAAAATATATAAACATACTTGCTCGTAATGTGCAAAATGTCCTATGATTATCAAAGGAACTTATAGTAAGACAGAGCATTATTCGTTTACATCTTAAGACGATTGTGTTAATGTAATGACAGCAGGGCTGAATCCTTCATCACTCTCTTCAGAACGTTTTACTTTCACTAACAAGAAATATTCGTTTCGACTGCAAATTATTTCAAATTCGTGTATTCCACAAATTCCAAATCGAGCTTAAGAAAATCCTTACATTCGATAACTCGACTTTACATTTGATAACTCGCGCTCAATATTTGATAAGCCGAATCAATAAATAGATAAAATAAAAAAAGGCATTTGGAATGCATTCCAAATATTGGCGAATATTCTTAAAGTACGAAATCGTTGGCTCATTCCACGTGCTTCAAAAGTTATCTACAGTCTCGCAAGCTCACCTCAGCTTTGAGCTAATCTCATGGGTAGTAGAGTAAATAGTAGATAAAAATGAAATAAAAAACTAAGTTAGTCTTTATAAGGATTTTCAACGCTCACCACCATCACCAAAACAAGCGTACTTTGCACAGCTTCTTCTAATACGATTTCATATCAGATATTTATACCGACTTTCGCAATTCTATGCGCTATTTCTGTTTAAAGTTTTGGTTGTTTTCCTTAAATTGTTCTCGCCTCTTAGCTGTACTTGTAGATAAATTTGTAAAGCGTGTAAAAACAAACAGGTATCGGTAGGTTATTACGAAGACGACTTAGTATGTCACTAATTAATAATATTTAATTATTCTAGGAGCTCCAAGCTCAGCATTAGCTACGAGATCACTTAATATGGTGGGGGACATGGAAAACAGTTTCTATCATTATTTTGGATACTAAATGTAGGTTGCTTGTTCTTCTTCCATCTGCTACATTTCGTTGTTTCAAAGGTGTCGTATTTCTAACTCAGAATCACCTTTCGTCAGGAAATATATTAGCGTCCACTGCGCTTGGCGCCCGCCTTGGCGCTCATCTGCGTAGAAGATTTTAATACTACTTGTTAATTAATTGTTAAAAATTTTCTTTGTAAAATATTTTCAGTTGTTTTATATACTTTAGATAAATGAAAGCATATGTATTTATATATATACGTGTGCTGTATGATTCTACTGTAGATATATGAAAGTGTATATATGTTGTATTATTGTAGGAGCCTTTTAGAAATGTGGATTTCAGTATGTGAAAGTACTTTGTTAGGCGTATTTTTTTTCTTTCTTTTTCTTAAATTAAATTATAGTCTTTAAAGCTACTACATAAAAAAGATTACATTATATTTGAATTTATATTGTTTTTTATTTGAACTAATTTTCAGGATAATAGTGATTTATATTCAAATTATTCGAAAAATTTTTATTTTTTGGTTAAAACTTAAACATTCTAAGACAAACTCGAAGAATTATTTTAACTATTTCAAATAAGTTTAGACAACATTAGAAAATACAGCTAATTTTTAAGGCACAAATGTTGCTTGTTTCAAGGAAGTAGAGGATAGTTTAGCCTAAAAATCACTCTGTTAAAAGCTAAACATAGGTATATATACATATATACAGATGTAGTAAGGATGTCACTATGGGCATTGAAGGTTTCTTCTATACCCCTAAGAATTGGGAAAAAGTACAATAAAGTCTTATAATAAATATTGGTTGATGATTTTTTGTCACGACGATCCCACTTGTACAACACAACCAGTCCAAGCTAATGATTTACCGCCATGAGAATGCATTACAGTTGTTACGATCAGTTTGATGTATCTCATTAAGCCGATCAGTAGCGTCCATGTAAATATCTACGAAAAGCAAGGAAACGTTAACAGTTTTATAAGTTTTTTAAATAACTTTTAGTTCGATTGAGTATAACTTCGAAAATACTAAGGCCACAACTTATATCTTTTAACCATAAATGCTTAGTTTAATTCTTTCCATGCCGTACCATCTAATTGAATAAGATTTTGTGTTAATGGATCGGTGCTCACATTATTGTATAAACCGCGATCTTGTAAATGATCAGCAATTACTACCAAAATTTGGCAAATAGCATCAAGAATCAATATTAATACTATCGGTTTTAGCCAAGCGCGAAAGCCGATAAATGGTGCATGTCCGTTATAGAGTGTGAAGAAACGTCGCAACACATCAGCTATATACAGCTTACTTCCAACAGTTGGGTTTAGCATGCAGTATACCACGATATTTCCAATAACTGAAAGCTGCTTTCACTATTAAGTAGAGAATTAAAAATATCCGTGTTCATACGTCTTAAATGTACGATATTTATGCGGTGCAAGCGTTTAGCTTCTATTTCTTCATTTTTAAGTGTTCCTACGCGCCCCTTTAAATCCATAAGTCTCTTGGCGTCGAACAGAACCGCCTTACTTAAGTCACGGAAATCTTCGCCTCCTCGAAAATGTATTTGATGCATTTGTAAAAAGATGGACACATAAATTTTGTTAAGCTCTTGTTGGCGTTTTCGGTAAAAGAAGTTTTTATAGGTTACACTGGATTTCAATTTTTTAATTTATTGAGGCAAAGCAAAACGTGAATAATTCATATATTTCAATATTGATTCACTTCTGGCATAGTACTATTGTACGCTACTGTCTGTTCACTTTGCATATTTGCCTTCGCACTTATATTCTTTGCTATGCGAATTAATGTTGCGAAAAAACGCACCCTGAATGCCAGCAACGTTTCCTTCTCTTTATTATAAACATCCATATGATATATTACGTTCTTTTGCGCTTCCTTAATTTCGTCACGTTTGGAATCTATCTGCTTGAGGGCATCATTTAAATTTTTTTCCAATTCGTGTCTATCTGCGCGTAACTTAAACGCTCACTCATACTTCAGTCCAGGTGGACAATGGCTTTCATCCAAACGTACGGCCGTCATATCGGTGTGGTCAATACTTTTGGTGTCTTCTTCCCCTCCGCTGGAGGATTCATCCACCGAGCTCTACTCGGACGATTCTAAACAAACATATAGAACATAGAAAAACGAGGGTATATGAGGCTTTCAGAGCAATTTACGCTTAAATTCTATATAGTTTACCATCTTCATTTTTCAATGGCGTAGGAGGACGCCATTTTTTGCAAAAAATACGACGCAAAAAGTCGAGAAACTTAAGACCCTTAGTGTTAGTCATACATTTTGTTTGAATTGCAGCAATTTGGTTATTAATGCGATTCGCAACTTTTACGCAAATCGTCAATTTGCCGTGTCCACGCGTTAACGTGTCGTCAAAGCGTATTCAGCATTATTTAATAATTGATTTTCTATCTGTTCACTGTCTCTTATTATATATAGCTTTTGATTCATAGCTGTTAGATAACTAGTCGTGAAATCAGTCTCATATTTTACTTGGAGTCGACCATCGTTTAATTCCGTCAAAAGATTATCCAATCTTTGAACGCTTTGATTTAGAATGTTGTCTTGTTTTTCTATTAACCAGGGCGAAGGCTCTCCTTCATTGCTCAAATAAAAGGCCAGAGTTAGGTGGACTAGGTAATTGCTTGAATTCCTCTACAAGATGAGAATGCTTCGGAAAAGACTTCCAGCCTTTACATCGACATCTGATCCAATTCAAGAATTTTAACTTCTTTATTTTTAAGCTTTCGAATTTTGGTTATAGATCACCTCGGAAGTAGATCTTCAACTTTCTTCTCAAGGTATAGTGTATCGTTGATTTCTACACCACAGCCAGGGAAATATTTCTCTATTAAATTGATCTCGCACTCTCAATGGTGCGCCTTCTCTTGAAAGGCGCACCATTTATCTACTGAAGCGTTGCAAGACCGCAGAAAAAAGTTTCCTCAGGTAGTTCAAGCACTTCTTCACCTTTCTCTTCTGGAGCCTCAAACTAGTCTTCACTGGTAA
>NW_023998464.1:9438364-9456792 GCF_014805625.2 Glossina fuscipes | reverse complement strand
TTCGAAAATGAATTATTGTCAATTTATTATCGGTTGCCAGGCTTATGCATGTTTGCGATGGCTTAGGGGTTCATTTGCAATTTGGTCCTGTACCGGTTGTAAGTGTGGCCCTATGTTGATAGTGTACATGTTTTTTTTCTTTTTCTTTTTTTTTTTCTTCTTATTTGTTTTATTATACATATACTAAATATTATTATTAATTAATATAAGTTTTGCATTAAGAGTTTGAACTCGACTGTTACTTGTTTAGTTGAGTTTCTAGTATAAGTGGAATAAATAAATAAATAAATAAATAAATCACCATTACAACCAAATCCATACCCGATAACGATATTCGTCCACTGAACCTTATGATACCAGTGCCCGCTTTATCAAACTCCTCTTGCAGTAGCAACATTTTAGCTTTAAAATCATACACGAAAATCTTACCATCTTCACCTAAAGTAACAAGAAGAGGTAAGATAGAGCTAGCTTGAGCAGCAACAATGTTGCAGTCATGGCAAGAATATAGTTTATAAGGTGGGTTTTGCATTTCTCTAGGATTGAGTTCACAATATCAAATGTCGCCTAAACCGTCCCATGATAAAGACGAATACCATTCCAGGAATCAAACTTTGATTTTAGCTATACGACCGTGAGGCGTATAGACTCATACATAGATAACATCATGTAATATCCAAAATCTTCATTGTCAAATAATTTAATTTTTTGCATGGCCCTGTCCACGCATTCTCCTACTTAAAAGTCATATATTGGTTCAATTTCTATAAATCGATCTTCATCTGGAGGATCGGCCGCATCAATTGTTTCCCAAAACCAGACACGCAAATAACCGTTAACACCCATTGTAGTTACTTCACCACCCTCCATAGTTATTCTTACGATAGGTTTTGTATGGCATGGCTTACGTCCCTTACGAGTTATTTCAAATTTTATTAAACCCGCTTCCCCTAATAACATGTTACCCCACTCACAGCCGGATATAATATTTTCATCAGTCAGCATATAAACGGCGTATATGTCACTAAACTCGGTTTTGCCGAATCGACCAAGGTCTCCTTTCAATTTTAAACCAGTGAATGTGTTGGCCATTTTCCAAATATGGCCGCTCTTTTTTTGTCGCGTTTTATATATTTATGACCAATTCCGGCAGTTTATTATTTCGACATCTCTACTCAATAAACCAAAAGAAAAAAAATCAATAGCAATTAGAAGTAATATAGATATGGGGCCAAAGGTTGCGCCTCCAATTCAAGTCGAAGATGAGGAGCCCAAAATTGCTTCTAAAACTGCTTACAAGCCGATTGGCGTAGCAGTGTTGAGCAGTATTAAGGAGATTCCATGGTTAGTTTGACAGTTTGAATAAATGAGGAATTTGCTTCACAGTTTTTGAGATTTTAATTCGTGTGGCTGAAGGCAATTCTTGGATAAATGCAATTTTTTAAACTGCAAAGCCTAGAAAAGGAGCAAAGGCTAAAGTGTTACAAAGTGATATGAAGGATGAACATAAAGATGAGCCAGTTGTTAGTAATGAATGCTTTGCAAATACCGTTACCTGCTAATCGAGAAAACAGTGATAGCAATCAATAGGAGAAAATATTGAAAATAAAACAGGAATGTTTTAATAGCTTTATGTGCATCACAAAGGCGTTTTGAAGTTTTGGACTTTTGTTATCGCATGTTAAGAGTGCAGCGTACCGATGAGATGAAGATTTGAAAGGGATCGTAAGAGTTAGTCTTTAAATAGTTATATTAACTTTCTATACTTACTAAATTATTTGCACCTAATTTATATTAGAATTATGCAGAAACTTAAACGTATGGTAAACCGTATAAGACGCTTTCAAGTACTGAATTCGCAGATTTTCGCAACACTGAACAAATATCTGAAAGGTAGTGACATTGAAGGATCCAATGTGGAGCCACCGCAATATTATTATTAAAAAAAGAATTGTAATACTTTTTTTTTTGTATTTTGATATTATTTGATATTTATAGTAAAAATAATTGGTTGAACAAATACAGTTAATGCAATCTTAAATATTCGAAATTATTCGCTGTCGTCTTAGTTTATAACTTGATTTTTTCACATTTCATTCTTTAAATTTTCGGCTTTAGTTCTGTGTGGAGGGTGTGCTTTCGATATTAATTCCGCTATTTTTTCAAACTGTTTACAAGTCTTTAAGACTGTTTAATAAGATTTTATATGATTTCTATGTTGAATTACGTGCCACAGAAAAACAAACAAAAATGTTGCAGGAAGAATTTTTCTGAGCTTTTGTTTATTTTCATCCAAATTCCACCAGCTTTGTTTCATTTTCATCGAAATTCCACCAGCTTTTTTTTAGATTCACCGAAATTTCACCAGCTTGTTTTATTTACATTCATTGCAGTTGAATATTAAAAACAACTCTGTGCTGTATTATAATTTTCTGAAAGCGTATGTGCAATCCAACGAAAAAACAAGAATTGATAGAAAACTAGATACAGCCGCAGTTTAACGAAGATGATAAACGCTTGATAATTCGAATTACTAGTGATTTAGGAAAAAAAAAAGTAAAAGCCAATTAAAAATGAAATTAATATGTATATGTTTCGAATTTCAAATTTAATAAATCGTAAATCGAAAAGGTCCATCGTTAAATTATCCCAATTAGTATATTTAGTTTAAGCTTAAATTGCAAAAATTCACAAAGTAACACGCAAACATAACATGTAAACACTGAAAAGGCATATTAGAAAACTTGAGGGAGCAAGTACAGCAAACCATACTTACGTACACATATACATATGGTTCACCATAAAGAGAATAAAGCGACAACGATGACAAAATTTTGGTTTAGAGTAAGAACTTTCCTTGACCGAAACCGAAGGTACATGCGTCGTAAACTGGTATCATGTTCGACACGTATATCGTTTGATCAACGAGTTAACTCACTATAAAATGGAATCGAATTGAAGGGCTTGGAAGATTCAATAATAACGTAGGCATTGATAGAAATACGTTGACACTTTGAATGTAATGCTTGTGGACAGCAAATTCCACATAAGAAAGTGTTAAACGGAATATCTTAGTAAATCAAGTTAAATGAAAATAAAATATTGTATTTTTCGTGAAAAAAATCTTAAGTTTCTGTAATTTACGCACATTAAGATGTTATTCGACTCGATTAAAAATTTATAAAATGTATGTGCAGATGCCACACACATAAAAGAGTGATGGAATGGAACACACCAAAGCCAAGTTTGTGAGTTTCGTCCAAAGTGAAACGACGCGTGGTACCAAAAATGTAGATGCAACACACAAAACAATGACGGAATGGAACAAACCAAAACCAAACAAAAAATGAACCTAACTTGGTTGATATGAATCGACCAAACGTTGCCTCTGGTCGTACCAAATTGTTTTATTTGCTTCCTCCGGCGCTTGAACTGGAAGAAACTGTGAAAAAGACAATCAATGTTGTTTTAGAACAAATGGTAAAGTTGTATTGTGTAAGCATAGAATATAAGTTATAATTGTTATAAACTAATTCAGATTAATTTCACTACATACTACAATAAACAAAATATATAAAATTATTTACTTCCATTTTCGCGTTTGTTTTTTACAGAAATATGAACAGCTTGAAGTGTGTCACAGAAATGCAACATAGGCAAATTAATATTAACAACGAAGACACACTTCAAGGTCTGGATTATGTAATCAGCGTATTGTTGTCTATGGTCAGTTATACCGAAACAGACAAACATAGAAACATGACTGTACACATACAAGTGTATGAACAAATCGAACAAAACTACGTTAATAAGTGCATATATACCAAACATGAATGTGCAAATGCAAAGGTACATAGAAATAAAATGTGTTGACTTAAAATAAACAGTGCGAATAAAAGACGTACACTTGAAACGAAACAGTATATAAACACAAAATTCAATTTCTAATTGACTATAAAGACGATCCAGTAGATTCTTGCCCTAATCGGGCGTAAATATAACTTTCGTGGGACAAATCGTATTTATCGGCCTATACTTTAGAAGTTACCCACAACAATATTTCAAAAATGTGTCTTCATTTCTTAGCTACTGCAGACTTTTTCATATGGAACTACTTTTACGTATTACATAAAATAGGATTAAAACAAATAAATATCAGGCGTACAAATATTATTAGTTGAATTACTAAAGTTGTAGTTGTTCATCTCAGAAATTGTTGGCAAAAGAAAACGTTATGGCTTCGGTGAGTTAATATTTTACATTTTATATCATGATAAATAGAAATAAATTTTCTCTTACTTTTAGGAGTTGTTTTTTGATTTCTTCGTTAATTGGCACTTTAGCCTTGTCCTTACAAATTCAGTTATCGATATATTATTCCATGTCATTTTAAAAAATAAATCTTACTCGTAAAGAGAATCAAGAACGTTGGCTCACGGATTCGAAATTAATCGATTGACGTGTTAGGAGTTTATTTTCCGAATATCTTGAAATGGATACGAAACGAAGAAAGAACACAGTTTTTATTTCTTCACTGTTTCAGAGATTTTCTTTATTTCATATAAATTTTATATTGTATTAATTCCTCATAACGTATGTGAACACTGTACAGGCAAGAATATTGGCTTTTTTAAAATTAAACTTGATTTTCATTAACAAAGTGGGTCTACCTACGGGCTATTTCTTTGGTGTCTCGGCTACTGCGGGCCATTTATCGTACAATCATGATATATGTAGTTTTAAATTTTATGATCTTTATTCAAATAAATGGTGCTATTGTCCCGCCTGGATTACTTGGTGAAATAAGCTTTAATGTCCGCAACCGCTTCTCTAGGCACTTTATCTTGGTTAAGCTTAGTCAATGTAAATATAATTATGAGCTGTTTAACCCGCTCAGAGTTGTTTGCAAGAACCTAAATGATGTCTATCAATTATTCTCATTGTCGGGCTCTTTAAAGTCCATTAAAGCAAGATTGCTTAATACGCGTAATTTACCTATGTTGTACTTGAACTAGCTCTTAACCTTAACAAGTCATTATGGATAATTAATTGCTGTTATCTACTATCGGTTGCTAAACTTATGCATGTTTGCGATGGCTTAGGGGTTCATTTGCAATTTGGTCCTGTACCGGTTGTGGGTGGGGCTTTATGCTAGTTGTGTACATGCTTCTCTCTTTTTTTCCCTGCTTATTTGTTTTATTACACTTATACTAAGTTTTAATATTAATTAATTTAAGATTTACTTTAAGAGTCAATTAAACGACTGTCAATTTGTTTTAGTTGAGTTTCTTGTATAAGTGGATTAAAAATAAATAAAAAAATAAATAAATAAAAATAAATGTAACAGTATGTAATAACTAAGTTTCATATTTCTTGTGGAATAATATTTCTATTGTTACATCCCGAAATGATAATGGCTCGAGCAAATAACCTAATGATAAAACATTCGAACTGCCTCGAGATTGGGAATGATCCCTGGTTATGACTAATTTTTGTACGGCCTTCGATATTGTGAATCATAATGTACTCTTAAAAGTTACATTGGCTTTGGTCCGACCACGGTTAAGCTCCTATTGATAAGCGGTGTCAGTGCGTGAAAGTCGGCCCCTCCTTCTCTGAGATTAGACGCGTTAACTCTAGTGTGTCACAAGGACGCATTCTGTTCAGTATCTTCATTAATGATTTACTTACTTGTTGTCAAGATTGTAATATTCACTTATATGTTCAAACATGCCAATATATGAACAAGAACAAGAATTGTAAAAATTGTATGAGCAAGAGGAAGAATTAAATTTTAAAATAATTGACGACCCGTAAATTGTGTGAGCGACAGGAAGAATTAAATTTTAAAATATATGCCGACCCGTAAATTGTGTGAGCAAGAGGAAGGGTTAAATTTTAAAATAATCTGAGGAAAATGAGGAAAAAAGTGTAAAACCCAGTAAAGGGGATTTTATTACGTAAAAAGATTGAGAGCAATATTGTTTTTCTACGTTATTATAAAATTCCAATTAATTTTGTTTACTTGAAAATTAAATGTTTTCGGATTAAAATCGTCAAAACATAGACCATATTTTCAAATAAAGGGGAGGCTATTAATAAAATCAATTAATTATTATCAACAATAATGACCAGTAAATGATTGCAGTTTATATTAAGTTCACATTTACTACATTTCGTATGACTAAATGAGAATTTATTAAGTTCCCCATGACGCTTGAAAAATTTAATATAATTTGATTATTCCTTTAGTCCTTCCTGAATGTTTACGTTGTTCATTGTTGGACGTAGTCCAGAATTTCGTTTCACGTAAAGGCGAACATGATCAAGAAGGATAATATAGCGTATCGGTTAACAAACTGTATATTCAACTTTATATATAATATTTACATATTATTTAAAAATTATTTAATATATCACCACACATGTAACAGTGCAAAGCAAAAGCTATGAGGAAATAAGGGATATATCTCTAAAATTTATCGCAGATTTTATGGGACAATCTGTGTATCCGCTCAAGCTCTTAGAGTGCCTTCTTTTGTGTAATGCGAAGCAATGCCACTCATAATATCATCCGTTACTTTTTAAGATGTGTTTGTTTTTAATAAACCAAACAAAAACACCCTTACACTCTCATGAAATTAATAGTAAAAGTTGTGATCTCCATTTTGAAATAGAAATAGTTAGGCTAGTTGGATCTCCAGATGCACATATTTTATGAATTTGCTAGTCTTTTCGATACTAACCTGGAAAAAAGGAGACAAGTCTTTCATTTAATGCACAATATAGAAACGCGTAAGACCCTAGCAACAAGCAAAGTAAGACTTGGGCATTCATGTCATAATGCAAATATGTGAAGAAAACGCGAGAATTCCTAAGTTTTCCGCTTCCTATTTCTTGAAAAATTTTTATGATAATATTTCAAAATATTATTTACAAATTGCTTTCTTTTAGCAATTTGTTAACATTCTAGCATCAGTTGTCAGAGTAATACCTTTAGCAGAATAAGAATCCAGCCCATTTACCTTGGATGTTAAAGTAACGTGCAGAAAAATCCAATTACAGTCAGAAATGTCTTTTAGCGAAGAATATAGAGAAAACTAAACTAAATATTAAATAACGATTCATTGAAACCCCACTATATCCTTTGAAGTAATTAAGAAAATTTAAAATGAAATAATCGTTTAATGCAAAGGAAAGTTAGTTTCAAAAGCTTACTCTGTTGTTAGTTCGGAATGGTTTGCTTAAAAGTTCATTAAATTGCAAAAATAGCGAACGAAAATGGGACAAAATGATCTGACTTCTCTGCTGGACGAGAATAGAGAAAGTTTTATGGTGACTTTCTAAAAAAATATTATATGTAAAATAATTTTTTGGAATATATGTTGTGCACGAGATTAAGTTGTTTCATATGTATTCGTCATTTAAAGAGGTGAATAAATTCGATGTGACCGAAATTCGATCAGTTCTTTAATATTGTTACGGAAGTATCCAAATCCAGTTTATTCCCGATAATTAATTTTCTCAAATAATAATTTCCCTATAGAGGGAAAACCAAGGTATGTAGAATCAGTTAAGAATAGCTAGCAATAGTGCCGAATTAGATGTTGATCACATAAATAACTATTTTTTAGATGGTTTGAATTTTAGCTCTGATAACGCAGCAAATTCTCCTTTGCACGTATAAACGACTACGAGCTTCACACCGCGTTTGCTAACATTAAATCAATCGTCTACGGTGGTGATGGAATACCGTTAAAATTTAAAAAAAGAAGCTTTTCCTTTAATAAGTAACCATATATTACATCTATTTAATAGCGTTATAAAAACCAACGTTTTTCCAGAAAATGTTACTCCAAAAGTTATTCCGATACCTAAAACTAGTGCCTCAATCAATATCGAAAACCCGAGACCCGAGTCACTATTTATCAAAGGCATTTGATCGAGTTGATCGCGGAAAGATGTTACAAAACTGGAGAAGTCGTTCTGATACGCGAATTAGCGCAACGCTTAACAAGACTGACAACGCATAAGGTTGAAAAGGTTGTTTATTGCAGAACTGAAATGCTGAAGCAACTTGACGATTTACTGTCGCAATCACCAAATGGACTCAAAACACATGGCATATTCTTCCACGGAATACGTGGTGAAGATATGCAGGAAGAAGACTTGTACAATCCGTACGAATCGAAGTTCGTAAGTTGTATTTAATTTAAAAGCACAATCCCTTCTATTTAGTATTTCATAACATTTATTTATTTTTTGAAGGTTTTCCTAATGACAGTTAAATTGAATCGTAAGAACATTAAACCGGAATCCATTGGCATTATAACACCGTACATAAAACAAATTAAACTTTTGCGCAAACTTTTTTTGATGCCGACGTAGCAATGCCTAAAATTGGTACTGTGGAGAAATTCCAAGGAGAGGTATAACTTTCGTAAAATTACACTAATGTTGGAATTAATACTAGTGTTGCTTTCGCTTGGTTTTTTTTAGGAAAGCGATATTAATATTAATTTCAATAGTGAGATCAAGCAAGGAGCATATACCTAGCGTTTTGCGCCATGCATTAGATTTCATTCAAAACGAGAAACCGAGTAACGTCGTGATAACTCGACCTCGTTGTCTTCTTATTATATACGGCAACCCCTAGATTCTCATCGGCGCACGAACATAAATTACTGCATCTGTAATGATGCCTACCTCGGTTGTGATTTACCGGCAAAATTGTCTGATTTAGGACTACTAGCAGTTGTATAGTTTTGACGCCATTCAGCCTCCAACTCTTGCACTAAAGATAATTGAATTACTTTGAATTATTTAATCAATATAAATTTACTGAATATTCAGTCCTTAACATTAATTAATAAATAAAAGTAAGACTATTTTTTCATTTTCTCATAAACGTTAATGAATTTTTTAAACTCTGATTCAAACGAACAACGATTAAGTTTACATGTACAGGTCTTCCTTGATATTTCCTATGCAATATTTTATTATAAACATGCTTGCAAAATGGTCTTTAAATTATAATTGAGATGCATAAATTGAATTAATTTCATGCATTACTTGGAGTGGCTTTCTAGTAATGAACACACCATCTCTTCGAGTCGAAAACTCATGTAGAAACCAACATCTATTTGTTGAGAACTCTTCACGATCTTTGAAACACTGGAAACGAACAAAAACCAAAGTCATTTATAATAACACTTTTGTGATTAAAAAGGATTGGTTAAAAAAATGCATTTCTGACCATTATTTTAAGCTCCGCAACATGGTTTAACATTGTATAAGATGTTGTGTTAACAAATAATAGTAATTGATAGCCATCTGTCCCTTTCATTGCGAGGGGGGCTTCTCCTTGACCTGTAAAATTTTCAATAAAATATTCCTAGAACATCCCAATTCCGAAGGGAAGCATTAGGGACCTTCGCTATCTCGCCCATGGGGGCTCGTAGAAGATCTGATTCAACGAATTAACGATGATTTTGGTCGTACCTCGCATTAGTCCATTGTCCAAAATTTGAAGCTTAATTTATATGAAACAAAGCCTGTTGTGATATCACACAATGTTTACGATCTCGACTCTCTCTACCTAGTATTAGAATAGGTGGGGCAGTTATTGACGTTGTCAATGGAGTTGCAAATCTTGGGTTTATAATTAACTAACGTGTGAATATAGAAGATCAGATCGATCTTATGTCTGTACGGATACACAACATTCTGTGGAAACTGCGTTTATCTAACTCGTAATTACCTACTCAAGCTAATTAAAGATTAATTAAATGTATTGTTGTGCTCCGTACATCGTATGGAATCAACGTATACGGCAACCTTGATTGCGGCTCAAGCGCTAAGTTATAGCTGGCAGTCAATAAGTGTGCCAGATGCGTTTTCAATAAAAGCGAATACGACAGAATATCCCGGTTTTCGACAAAGATTTTAAATTCTGATCTTTCATCGTTACTTAATATGCGAAATACCATCGTCATCGATAATCTCTTTTATACTTGTAATTGGAGTAGAGGTTTGTTAAATCCAAACGTAGGATGAATTTGCTTCTTACAAACCATTATCAATACTATTTTTTTAACATCACTGCAAAGTTATGGAACATGTTACTGCCTACAGGCTATTGTTAGTGTATATAGGGTCAGAGTAGCAATCAGGAAATTTTATGATCCTGATTGCAATAAGTAATTATGTAATTATATTTAATTTCTTCGACACTGAATAATTGTCCGCGTTATCATGTCTAGCTTTTTTTTTATTTGTGCCGAAAGAGACCTTATAGTCTTGCTGGTACTATAAATCTATTTTAATCTTAATTAACCGTGCTTAATAATTCAATTTAATTGTTATTGTCTATTATTTAATGATTAATTATTGATTAAATAAAAACGTCAAATTGTTGCGTAATTATTTGACGCAAAAACAAGGAAGAATTTTTAGAATTTGAAAGAAATTTCCAAATAAATGGGGTGTTCTGCTTCCTATCTTTTATGCAGCTTTATTGTGATTTTCGGTATTATTTAAACTGAAATTATGACATGATGTCAGTAAAAACACTATAGTGCTTCTATAATGATCATCATGATGAGCTAAATAAAATCTGTAAATGAAATATATATTAAAGCTTGTTCTTAAAATAATTTTCCCATGGGTGTAAAGTAATCTCGTGGATCTGTTAAAGAGTAGATAAAAGGGAAATAAAAAACTATCCACTCATCATCGCCACCAAAATAAGTATAAATTCCACAGCTTCTTACTAATAATATTTTTATACGATTCTAGCAGATATTCATAGCGACTTTCGCAATTCTGTGCGCTCTTCTTGTTTAAAGTTTTCGTTGTTCTCCTTAAATTGTTCTAGGCTCTGAGCTGAACTAAGTGTAGTTGTAGATACAATTGTGAAGTGTGGCCGACAAACAGAAGTCGATAGGTTAAAAATATTTAATTATTCAAGTAGCTTCTCTTATGCACCCAGTTCAGCGTTAGCTACGAGATGACTTAAATATTGAGCTCATTTGATGTGGAGGTGGATATGAAAGACAGTTTCTATCATTGTTTTTGATACTAACTGTACATGTGGTGGTAATTTGATTGCGTAGAGAACAGCGTCTGCTATATTTTGTGGTTCCAAAAGTGTCATATTTTTAACATAGAGTTGTATTTCGTCAAGAAATATATTAGTAGTCACTGCACCTACAATAATGTAACGTAAATATTTAAGGTATTGATTATTTACGTCTTTACTTTCTTTCGAAACTCATCGTTATTCTGATTTTACTCTTATGTAATTGAAACTCTTGTCTATATGTTTCAGTCATGGCAATTATTGCAAATTTTGTATATGGATAGATACTAAAAGAAGGTGCAACATTTATGGAATTGAAGACCTGTTGACCAGCTAAACTATTTATAATTAATATATGTCCTTCATTGCCGCGTTAATGCATACGTTGGAAGGTTTCACGTGCACACCAAAGAACACCCTTTACATTTAAATTTATTTATTTGTTTATTTAATCCACTTATACTAGAAACTCAACTTAAACAAAATGGCAGTCAAGTTCAATTGACTCTTAAAGTAAATCTTAAATTAATTAATATTAAAACTTAGTATAAGTACAATAAAACAAAAAAGAAAAAAAAAAAAAAAAACATGTACACAACTAGCATAGAGCGACACCCATAACCGGTACAGGACCAAATCGCAAGTGAATCCCTAAGTCATCGCAAACGTACATAAGCTTGGCAACCGATAATACAATTAATTTACGACTCATAATCACTTTTTAAAGTTAAAATTTATTTCAAATACGACATAGGTAAATCGCGCGTATTAAGCAATGTTGCTTTAATAAACTACTCTGAGCGGGTTAAACCGTTCGTAATTATATTTGCATTGACTAAGCTTTATCAAGATAAAGTGCCTAGGGAAGCGGTTAGGGACATTAAAGCCTAATGCGGGCGAGTCAATTTTACCATTTATTAATTTGATTACGAAGGAAACCCCAAGAACAAATCTAAGTTTCTCCAGTACCGGTAAAGATAACAGAAGCAACCTATTTTCATAGGGTGGAAGAGGGGCAATGGGATCCCAACCCAAATTCAAACAGCAAGAATTGCTTTTGAACAGATTCAATTGAATCTACATAGCACCTATATGAAGGAGACCACGCAACAGAGGCATATTCAAGTATAGGTCTAACTAAACACATGTAAAGCCTTTTCGTAATATAAGGATCATCAAGCTCTCTGGACCACCTCTTTATAAAACCAAGCGCGGTTCTAGCTTTGCTTAACGAGAGCTCAACATGCAAATTGAAACGTAACCTATAATTTGTGTCAATAACCTGACGTATCTTTTCTGTGTTGTTGGGTGCTGCTAATTCTGTTTATCGGGTTATGCCAGCATTGTTTAGCAAAACGTCAACGCCGCCCAATTCATTTTCGGACCGTTCAAACGCTGCCAGGACATTTTGTTCTTTGGAAAAATCACATTTGCATGGAATAAACTTTGGTTTTTGCACTTGAGGTAGGCTTGCCTTTAATTCTTCGAGTTTTTGTTCTCTTCTAGCGAGACCAATGGCTCGGAGTCCGAGTAATAATAGCCAGTTTATTATGCCAACGCTCCATCCCTGGCGAAGGTAGTTTCAAAAATTGTAAATAAAAGTATGTTTCTTAGTTATGAACGTACTACCAACATTAAAAGGGCTTCTTGTCTTCAACATTATCATGTCCACTAGCTAATAAATAGCTTATAAATGTAAAGGTATATTAAACTCACTATACTTTTTTATCGTTTATTTCATACATATGTAGAGCATTTCTGTTTATATTTAAAATTGGAGGAATTAAACATTTTGCGATTTTGGCATGAAAAATTCGACAATTTTGTGTTCTTCGAAGGATAATGGATAGATGGGACAAATATAGAAACCCTTAGGACGAAGGAAAAATTTAATGAAACTAAAAAGTTATTCAAGTTTAATAAAACTAAGAACATAAGAAATTTCAATACAAATAAGAAATGATGAATAGATTTCTAACTTTCTCAGTTTAACAGCAACAATCTCATCAACCATCAATTAATGTTTTGATGGCATAAAAGTAGAAACATCCCGATACTTTTTCAAAAATTGAAGATCTAATTAAAAAGTAAAATGACATCTGTATGTGTAAGTTCAAAATGAAAGATCTTAAATATATAAAAATGAAGCTAGAATGTGGCAGGTACTTCTATTAATTCCAATATATTATCCAATTTTCCGATTTTCCAATAGCTGACAATAATTTACCTGTAACATATGCAGATGATAAAGCAATTTTGTTTTCATCTGTTATGTCAATATTAGTTTTAACGCACCGTGTTCTTAGGTTTCCATATATTAGAAATCAAATTCAACATTTTTCTTTCAAAAGTCTCGTAATATTTAGACTTAGTAAGCGCTTAGATCGTTTGCGCAATATCTCTTCTAGATAAATCCAATATAATAAGTTGATTTTATTTATTACATTATTTTAAAATGAGTTAACTCAATGAATTTTGTTAATTTGCATATCCATTCATCTAAAAAACATATCTGTATTGTTATATGGTTCCCATCGAGAAATATTAACCTTTGCTGTTTGCCACTAAAAAAAAAAAAAGATATTATTAAAAAAAAACTTTTTTTCCTTTAAGTTAAGCTTTTTACCTATAAGTCTTAAAGTACATACAATATTTTTCAAAATCTTTTAAAAGCAAGATAGAAGGCCATTTTTTTCTATGGCCTCCCTTCCCGTTCACTATAGATCAAAACTTGGCATCTGTGTACTAAAAACGAGCTAAAATCTGACAAAAAACGGATTATAGAAACCTTACTCGAAAATCGGCCGTAGCACATACAAAACTTCCTTGTTGTATTACCACTGCGTTACTGAATATGCGTTACAGATGTGATGTTATTGTGTACTAAGTATTAATAACTAAAGCCGAAAAATCTGCTCGCCTCCCTACTGTATGTATGATTTCGGCTATGGTTCTCAGTTCTATTCAACTTCAAATATTATACAATTGTTAGCTTTGTTCCTTACACACGCCTCTATGCTTTTCGATAAGGCCTTCCAATATTAAACATGTGAGGCCATACTTTTTTTCTCCGCATACCATATGTCCAAGATATGCAGTTTTTCGTTCTTTAATACACTTTAATAGCTCACGTATTGATTTTTAATGTTCATGATTGCAGACCATACAAACCGTTTCATGGAAAAAAGGCGAAGAGATGATCTAATTTCTAGGCTTGCTAGAATTTTCTAATATTTCGTGTACGATAGTCTGGCCATTTCTACTCTTCTTTTTATTTCTACGGGCCTGTCTCAGTCTTCGTGTAATATGGATCCAAAGAAAAAAACTTGCAAACTCTTTTCACACTTTTATTGTTAATTGAGTGGCTTTTGCCACGTCTTCGTTTGGCATACGAGTATAAATTGGAATATGCTGATATTTAGGTTTAAACGAAAGTTGTTACTTTGATCATACTCACACATTCGTCTGCACAGCCTACACATTATCTGCTATGATAGTTGTATCGTCCGCACGTCAGTTATTATGGATAAATTGTCCATTGAAAAAAATATCTTTTTGCACATCTCTGCAGATCTGGACTAGAACCTAAATTCGCAATAAAACTTCTCTGGTGCCCATGCGTTTCCGAAAAAAACAAGCTGAGTACGACTTTGTGATGATTCAAATTTAGGAATGTTTTCAAAACGTGATTCATTAGGAATCTCGTTCTGTAATCCTGACATTGTGATGAACGGTGATTTTAATCAGTCATCATAATAAATGTCTGTTTCTTAGATTCTATGAAACGGTTTGCGTAGGTTACCTAGATCTTCATCATTTGCAAATTTTATAATCTTTATCGATATTTCTACGTTATTCTCGTCCTTGTTATTTATAGATTTTTGTAGCCCTTTTCTTTTTCCATCGGCGGAAGATATCTGCATCATAATTGTTTAAATGTAGCCTATCGTTTATTTCAGATACTAAACGGTTTTGGATTTCATAGTCTTTCGATATTCATTCGTTTCGAAAAGTGTTTTTTTCAACTGACGGCAGTTTTAATTTAATCCCTGTCGCTAAAAGATTATGAGGTGACGGTACGTTTGCTCCTGGGAAGGTACTAGCTTTCTTAACATATGTTCCAAAATTTTTATTTATAAAAATTAAATTTTGTATTTGATTTCGGACGACGTGTTGACTGCTTTCCAGCGAGGATTTACAGGTATACAATTGGGGAGGTGGAAGTTGAAAAAAGATGTTACGAATTTTGAAACTATATTCTAAGCAGAATTGAACTAAGCGATCATCAAGCGCATTCTTTAATCGTAACCCAAAATTACCAATAGCTTCTGATACAGGCTTGTTTCCAGCTTTAGTATTTGAATCTCCAATTATTATGATAAGCTGTAAGCTCTGAGTAGAACGTTTCAATTTTCTCGACATCACTACCCGCGGTAGGTGCGCATAATGGAATAATGTTAATTTTTATAAGTTTTGCATTAATATTAAGTGGTAAGACTCTATCTATCTCTCTCGGAATAGAGAACCAGTTGTCTAATGAATTTTTCAGGATTTTTTCGAAATAATAAGATCAGCTCAACATTGGGTTGAACGAAATTTTGCCCTATAGAATCTTTATAAAGTTATAAGATGTAAGTGGTTGTGTGGTGTATGTGAGTTTGTTCAGAGTTCGCTTACTTCGCCAGCCAGTATCAAAACAACATAATTAGTTTACAAACATTTTATTAATGTGTTATTGTTATAAATGTCTTAACCTAATAGTGTCAATTGTGTATCAGACTTAAAATTAAGATTTTCTTTTCTGATGACAAACTTCAACTCAAAATCTTTTTTTTCCAATCCCAAAAAAAAACGTTCCCAACAACAAAGAAAACTTGACAACCAAAAAAAAATAAATCCAACGCATACTTGTTTTCCTACAAAGTCGTACGGATAGCTGCTTGTCCGTTTCGCCTAACCTTCATGTCATGTAGCCTGACCTCAAGGGAGGCCACCACCGTTTTGCACAACTTGCTTGGGACTCTCGAAAGCGAGAACGTTGCCACGTTTCCATTGGCTTAGGAGGTGGACCAGGTGCAGCCCCCCTCCCGACGCGGCAGTCGATACATCTTCACTGACTACACTAAAGTGCTTATTTCATCAGCCACCACAGCCTTCAATTTCTTAACATGGCCAGAAATGCGTGCATTTTTCTCTATAAATCCCACCAATTTCTTTCGCAGTTATAAGCCAACATCAAATTGGGCTGACCTCCAAGCTAGACAAACCATTAATCTTCTCGTCGTATAATCTCCTTGAATTTCTTGACAAAACCGGATTTACCACTAAGCTTACTGTTGCTAATCTTTCCATCAGCCTTGCCAATGCCAACCCTTCTGCCAGTGATAGTAGCTGCAGAAGAGTTTGACGTATCCGCTACTAGAGATTCATAATCCGTTCTCAGCTTATCCTTTCGCTCACTACTTCACTTTTTCCTATTCAGCTGCCCCTGAACAATCTGCCATATGGAGAACTGTCTAACGTCCATCTGGTTTTCATGGTCACACATTCCGATCCTCGGGATGAGGCGACAAACAAGACTTGTAGATTAGTTAATTTGCAACAAACAAGACTTGTAAATTAGTTGATTCACAAAAAAAACAATTGGAAAATTGAGGCAATGCCAAAATGTAGCAATCTCAAATCGGTTTTAATATTGGTAAGCGAAAACAAAATAGTTGTAAGTATCTATTACCAAAGATATGGCAATAACAATAAACCAAAGATGTAAATATTTAATATTATATTTATTCTAAAGGGCAACAATAACAATCAAAATGATGCCGCATTTGGCTATTAAATTCAATAAACCGAACAATACTATGTTTATTAAACAGGGTGGCACCAATAATAAAAATGGTACAAAACTTTGCTGTCGAATCCAATGAAAACAACAAAAAGGCAACACCAATATTCAAAATAGCACCAAGGCTTTCTGTTAATTAAATAAAAACAACGAAGGTGCAAAACCAATAATCGCTGTGGTTCAGAACTCAGGCATTAAATTCAATACAAAGAACACCACACAAATTAATCTTTGTTACTATGACATCTGACTTATGATAAAGAAATGACAATAATTAAATATTAAATTTATATTGTGGCTAAGCAACACAGTAAACATAAAATTATCATAAGCTGCCGGTGATGCTGCTAATAATGATTTTATAACTTTATTACATTTTCAGAAATATTTGTCAAAACCACAAAAATTCGCGGAGAGCACACGATGTACCAAGCGAACTAATTAATGATATTTTGACACAGAACTTTTCGCACGGAATTGCACTGATATTTTTTTTTTTCTATATTTCTTATATTTAATTTAATTCATTTTCTTTATTTTTAAAACAACACTCCTGAACTATTCGAATATTCGAGTCGAAGCGGCACAATGAGTCCACCCCTCCCTTCAGTGATGAGTGTAAAAATGGATAATCAACATAGAAAATAAACAATGAGTTTCAAAATTAACGCGAAAACAACAAGAAATTCTTATATGCAGCACTAATTAAACATTAAAAATAATTAAAAGTATAGAGAAGAATTACTCAATTCACAATTTTAGATAGTTATTTACTTTTCCACTGCATTTAAAATGACTCTTTTTGATTTTCTAGTCGAAAATCGAAACATATTAGATTTAAGAAATTTAGCACTAAGGCTTTTCGATGGTAATAATTGCACTCGGTAACTTAATTACAGTCACATTTTGCTTAATTTTGATATGGTCAACAATGGTTAAGAATGGTTATGGTTAACAATGCTTAACGTTGACACGCTTTATGAAACAACAAAACAAAGGGATAGAGGAATAGCAGAATTTACAGAAGGAGGAAATAACAAAACATTTGAATAAAATAATAATCGCATATAATAATAAAATAGTACAATAATTGTTTTATAGATAAATACAATATGAACAACTTTTCACTCAGAATACTCAAGAAAACAAAGGCTCTTCGTGTAACGATTTACCAAGTATACTTTTTATTGATGCTTAACATAGCCTAACACTGCTTAATACTTATTTTATTATCTTTTTTAAAAGGTTGTAACGGCCGCGAACAAACCTTGGGTAGGGTGTCTGTCGGTCTGTGTCAACCGCAAGGAGCGGAATAACGGCATGCCGTTAGACGAAATAATGCGATTTTGTGGTACCGCTAATAAATCGCATGATCTTGCGGAATATGTTTATTTTGCTCTTCTCTGATTTCCTTGTTTACAAGTACAGGCAAAATCGTATGATTTTGCGGTACTCCTTTTTTTTTCCTTTTGCTTTTGCAAGCATAGGCAAAATCGTATGATT
>NW_023998464.1:9297568-9438354 GCF_014805625.2 Glossina fuscipes | reverse complement strand
TTATAAAAACTCAGGAAATTGCTAATAAAAAAGTTCTTCAACATTATTATCAAAAAGATCCCAGTTTATTATTGCAAACAGCGTTTACCCGCGTGCACCTACGCACACAGCAATGGAAATTAAGGTTTGTATTGGAGTGAAAAAGGCTTAATAGAAAGAGGAGCAGGGATTACGGATGTAGCAGCTACCGCGGCCGACACTGCACCGACGCCGATGCTTGTATGGTAAGTCATTCTTAGTCTATTTAATTTTTTTGTCCCCGATGAGTGGCTAAGCGCGAGCTGCCACCGCTGTGGCTGAGACGAAGGGGTGTGCATATGATGGCACTGTAGGGAGGACTCCAGACGGTTACAGACTGACTTACGGTGGACAGACGGACGGTAGACAACCGACGGGACTTTTCTTTTTACTTTATTTTTATTTCTTTGTCAGAAGAAGACAAATACTCAGCCGGCAATGAAAGTACCGAGTCTCATGACAAGGTCTTCGCTGTCCTCATAATCCGTCCAACCGTAGAAAAGAAAAAGATTAAATTAAATGATTGTTCAGCCGGTCACTCCGAGTATACAATAGCTAGACGTGGTATAGCGCAAAATCAAACGCGTCGACTTGCCAAGTCTCGGAACAAAACACACATATAAGCTCTTGTATTTCGTATTCATCTTTGGACTTCATTTTTACCATAGTGCCATTCAAATTCCACAAAAATATGTACTGTTGTTATTATTACTATAAAGTTTGCATTTCCAAGCTAGCAGATTTATCCTTGCGATATTTGTATCTTATCAGTAAATATGTAAATGTCAAATAACTACAAACTCCAGTTTGACAGTTTGAAGAAAACGTTTGTAAAAAATGTACAAAAAATTAAATTAAAACAAAACCCAAAATATTAGAAAAAAATTTAATGTATTAGAAAACTTTAGAGTAAAAAAAGTTTTTTAGGAAACATAGCAATTAGTAACTTAAATAAGTGTAAGGTATTTTATAATAAAAGTTGTATAAATATAAATAATTTATACAAGTAAAAGTTTATAGAATAAATATAGAAAAGAGGAGCTTCAAGTAATATTAGAGGATTGACGGGAGGTGTATTTATTTATTATTTACAATTTCATATATATTTTATTTTTTGTCAAGGAGACCCATCCGAGATTCACCTGGGAATCTCGTTGGTGTGTCTAGTTGCTAACAATTTAGCTAGCATTATTAGCATTAACATACAACCACTTTCCAACCAGGTGAAATATTTTTCATATATCTTTGTTTTCATTGGAACTAGTTTTCTTTTTTAAATTAACATAATGAATGGGCAAATAAATGAATGAATGAACAAATGAGTGAATGTGTGAATGAGTAAAGGAGTGAAGGAGTGAATAATGAATCAAAAATGCGTTAATTGTAAAATAAATATAGTGAACACTACCTGACCTGATGATTAATGTTTTCGTAATAATACCAGCGACTTGGTTATAAAATAAAAGCGACAAGTTGGAATGAGTTGAGGGAATGAATGCTTGCGCAAGTGAACGAATTAATTAATTAGTTAACTAGTGAATGAATCATTGAACAAATGAAGTCAACATAATGCGAAAGTTGATTAGAGATCTACAGCCTTTTGAAACAAATTGACAATTTCTAGCCTCTACTAATCTACTGAATAACGCATATTGTACACCTGCGTTATTCATTTTGGCGGCGCAATATTAATTTATAATATAATCGCTATTGCTTTTGTAGGCTGTTTTGATTTTTTTCTCGATTATAGGCCAATATGTATATAGACATATGCATACGTTATGTTTTGCTTTATGAAAATTTTATGAATTTTAATAAATGTTTTCCAACATTTTCTCTATTCTTTGTCGTAGGTTCTATATTTATAACGCAAATAAATGAATTGTACATTGAATATGAGAGCTGAATACGCATTTGCACGTGCTGCATCTGTTCCGATCAAGCAGTGCCTACCTCGAAGCAGGTGTCGAGGCATAGATTTAACTCCCTCAACCATCATTATTACTGCAGATACCTTCAATTCATTAAATCCTCTCTGTTTGCTAATCCTAAATGCTTTTTTAAATTTGTTAACTCTAAAAGAAAAATTTCCACATATCCCTCTCATGTTTCTTTTAATGGCTCTGATTCCTCGGATGATTTTGAAATCTCAAATCTGTTTGCTGAATATTTCCGACGAAAGTTTTCGATTGCTAATTTCGATTTATCAGCAAACTACCCATATCCTATAACTAACTCGGTTTCAATTCCTAACTTGGTTATTTCGGAAGATGACGTTTTTAAAGGGTTGAGTTCTCTAAAATATAGTTGTGAGCCTGCACCTGATGGAATTCCATCATGTGTACTTAAATCTTGCGCTGTCGAGTTATGTGGCGTTACCTCAAAGATTTTTAACCAGCCCTTGAGTGTAGATGTGTTCGCTTTGCGTTGGAAGAGCGCTTTAATTATTCCTATTCACAAAAGCGGAAGTAGACAACTCGTTGAGAATTACAGGCGCATAGCCAAGTTTAGCGTCTTGGCCAAGTTGTTCGAGGGAATTTCGACTCAGTTTTTGGCCTTTGCCATTAATTCGTATATTTCTCCACACTAGCATGGCTCTCGCACTGATACTGATTTAAGCAAAGCATTTGATTTGGTTAATCATAACTTACTTATCTTTAAACTCCAAGCCTCTGGGTTCCTTTTCTATTTAGTGAAATGGATAAGCTCTTATCCGCACAATAAATCCTTCAGAGTTTTGTTTAACTGCATCACCGCGGATGAATTCACGTTATGTCTGGCGAACCTCAAGGAAGTCACTTAGGTCCCATTTTATTTAGTTTATAAATTAACGATCTTCCATCGGTGGTTAATTCCAGCCAGATCTTAATGTACACTGACGATATGAAACTGTTTTCTTCCCTCTCTGTTGAATCGCAATCACATCAGCTTCAAGGAGGCTTGGATAATTTTGTTGCACGGTGCTCTTTGAATCTTCTCAAACTAAATCTAAATAAATGTAAGAAGCTTTCTTTCTTAAGAAGAAAGTTATTCATTACTCAGTATTTCATTGATTCGCGCAAGTTAGAGGACGTCGGTTCGTTCACAGATTTAAGCGTTTTATTTGACCATAGGTTACGTTTTAACTTGCATATTGAGCTCTCGTTAAGCAAAGCTAGGTCCGCGCTTGGTTTTATAAAAAGGTGGTCCAAAGAGATTGATGATCCCTACATTACGAAAAGGCTATACATGCGTTTGGTTAGACTCATACTCGAGTATACCTTTGTTGTGTGATCTCCTTCATATAGCTGCTATGTAGATTCAATTGAATTTGTTCAAAAGCAATTCTTGCTGTTAGAAATTTGGGTTGGGATCCGATTGCCTCTCTTCCTCCCTATGAAAATAAATTGCTTCTGCTGTCCCTACTGTCTTTTGAGGAACGTAGCTTTGTTCTTGGCGTCTCCTTTGTAATCAAAGTAATAAATGGTGCTATTGACTCGCCTTCATTACTTGGTGAAATAAGCTTTAATGTCCGCAACCGCTTCTCTAGGCAGTTTATCTTGATTAAGCTTAGCCAATGTAAATGTAGGCGTAAATTAGAAAACAAATGAATTCACATTGGATTATTGCCTCTAGCCTTAACTGATTTCATTCTAATTGCTTGACGATAGAAGTAGTAGACTGAATAGACATATCAATCAAAACATTGTAAATTGACATAAAAAACAAAACTATAATGAAGTTAGTGCCTCAAACAGATTTTTAATAAGTAAGAAACGAAATCAATAGGGCGAAATAATAAAGTTCCTGTGCATGGAAATCACAGAAACGTATAAGAGAGAAACCAAAAATAGTGTAGTTGTTTGATGAATATATAAAGAAAGTTGTATGGGATACACATTACATTCGGAATAGTATAGTGGCATTCTTTTTATCTTTTAGACAAATGTATTTAACTCCTGGTTAACCATATGAGCAAGTTCGATCTTAAAATCATAAAATACCCGTTATATGCTATTGGAGGTAATTTGGCCATGTTTTGCATAAATATTGTCTTTTATTCATTTATTTAGTATTTAAACGAACACAAGCATAGGTAATAAAATTATAGAAAAGCAATTAACACACGTACGTACAATTCAAAAATCAACTTTAGTTTCTGTTTGATTTTGAGAAAAATGGCTTTTGTTCAATTAAGTAAATAGTGGACTTTTTCATGAATTATTTTTCATTTAAGTAATTCTCTAGTTTATCACTGATAGCTTCTTTTTCACAATGCTTTTCTCAACAAATTCTCTGTTTAAATCCTCCCGCATCAGTTGTGCCTTAATATGTACTTATTTGTTTGCTTACGCATGAATTTATTTATTTGAGTATGTATTTATGCAGCAGTGGTACAAATAAATTCCTCCCGGTTTTTCATAAATTTACAAGGACAGGTTGACGATAGCTGTAAAGTGTTTTTTATGAAGCAGAATTGCAGAGCTTTCGTCAACCTCTAAAAAACCGTGGAAAAAAAAAGAAAAAAATCCAAAAACATCTAAAAAATCAAAAAACGGGACAGATAACATCTAGTCTACAGGGTTTAGTATGTAGTTATACTTATTATTAATTTTAAATTTAAATTCATCATGTAAAAATGTAACTTTACAAATATAAATAAATTAAAATTAAAAAGAAAACATTGTACTCTATCTCATTTATTTTATAATAGACACAGTCATAGACACAATAGATAAGAACTATAAGAAGAGTCTTTCGGTTTTTTATGGTTTTTGTTATTTTTTCTTTTCAGGTATTATATTATATACTCATTATTATATTATATTATTATAAGTAAAAATTTTTTTTTATATTTTATGGATTTATATGGCGATAATGCCCGACTCAATTTTTAGTGCATTGTTGCATCAATACCCAGAGTTGTGGGGTATTGATGGACGTAGAGCGTGCACACTACAATGCAAGAGGTTAGGTGACCGAAATAGTGCAATTTTTTCCTAACATAAATTCAGCCGCGCTGCAAGCGGCAATTAATACAAATGTCTTCAAGAATAATGCAGTCAAAGCCAAACGCATCTGCAACTTGCAAATGCTCGTGTAGTTCGCAAACGTCTTTCACCGGGGCTTCATATCGGCCACCAATTGGGAAGAGCTCAAAGGCGAACTGCAAGCTGTGAGCGGTTATTTGGGAACAACTTTTGAGACGGATCAAAAATATCATCAACAGGGTAAGCCAGGATCTTCTTGAATTTTTCTTCACTAACATTTTTCTTCACTAGGCTGCCTCCAGCAGAAAAACAACCAGGACATCGGAAGAAATACTAAAATTGTTCAACCGATTAAGGAACCTACAGCATTCAAGCGGCTTCAAAACGAAAGATGATTACCTGCTCATCACCAAGATGAGCTACGAAATTGAACCCGAGATCGAAGAAGAGTTTACATCATTCAGCCTCGATGGGAAGGTCTTCAAGGATCTCCGCACAGGTCAGCGCAGCAACAAAGAAGAGAGCAACCTGCAGCTCCTCACCGGGTACGGGACTGACTTGACCGATTCGGAAGATAACATTTGCGAAGAGGTGAGCGGTCGAAAAGTTGCAAAGGAGTGAAGAGAAAACGTTAACCTCACCAACAAATACCTGGAGCAAGCAACTGTGTTGGCTCAGCTTGCCTTCTTCAGAGAAGCAGGTTCCTTCAGGAGTGGAAGTAGCCACCGCACAGAGACTTTAATTAAAAAAGAAGAAAACCCCGCCGTTCGCAGCTCTCATATACCCGAAAGTTCGCGATATGCCAAAGGTAAGTTTGCGTTTATCCTTTCTTATTATTATGTATAAATTATTAATTTGCTTTTATTTCATTTTAAATAAAAAAGTATACGCCTGCACTATCGCTTCAGCGGAATGCAATACAAATAGCAAGCTTGCGATCATCATTTATATATAAAATTTAGTAATCACAATATTTCTCTTTTACAGATATCAACACACCGGAATAACAGAAATCCTTATTTATTTATATGTATTTTTTATGTATTATGTACGTATATTATGTATAAACGGGGCTTATATTTGTTTATTTATTATTATTTTTGTAATGTAAAGTGTATAATGGTGTAGGCCTAAAGAGGAGCCAGCCGTTCAAAGCAATTGGCAACGCACCTATGACGGGTGGTGTGGAAAACCGTACCAGGCAGTGTGAGCTACTTTGTTGTCAGGGACGCAGCTGATCATTTCCCTTTGCACTATGGTGGACAACAGCGAGCAAACATCCATTAATGATCCCAATCATGATCATGGTTTAGAGCAATTTTAACATCAATTATTGCGTGAAGTTCACCAACTTGTCGATCCTTAAATATTAATGTCTCTTCGCATATGAGCGCTTTTAATGTTTCCCGTTTAACATGGTAATTTTTCATTTCTGCTTACTTTCAACCAACCATAATGCGAGCACCATATTAACATTCTTTCATGTTAGCACAAGATATTGCTGATAGTAAAGTAAAACTATAAAAATGTTTAGGAAATTCTTCATAAATTGCCACGAGTATATAGAAAATTATAATATACATTTGATCAACACATTATTCTTAAGTTAACCGAAATGGGAGAATCCTCCGGTGCTATACCATGGTAGCAGCATTGACTTGTACCTGAAAGAAGAACTTTCCAGAAAATTAAATACCATTCAATAAAAGCATATTGACACAATTGCTTCCACCAATTTGATTTTCGATCCGTTATCTCACCCAGGATCGTACATTTTCCCGATTTCCAGTATGCGAATGGCTTAGTAACGTTATCTATATGTTTGTAAAAATCAGAACCCCAGAAAAATCAGAAAACCAGAAATTGCGCCTCTTGATTACCACTTGTTCAGATCGGTGCAGCATGGCTTGGCTGGCACGCGGGTTTGCAAAGTTGAAGAAGTACGAAAATGGGTCGGTGGGTGGAACGCTGCCAAATTAACATGATGTCGACTTGTTGCCAAAAATATAGTAAAATGTTGTAGAAAATGATATAAACTATTTTGATTAATATACATTGTATCAATTTTCCACAATAACTGGCTTTTTCAAGTGAAAAAGTGATCACAATTTTTGCAAACACCTAATATTTGATGCATAAAATTTTTTTTTTGTTTCATGTGATCGTTGCACTGCGCGAAAACAAGGAAAATATAATTTCACAAATTTTTCGAATCACATTTTTATTTCTATTTTCTTATACGGAAAAAATTTTTCTTTTCAATATTTAATTCTTTTACACAAATACGCTATGGTTACATACATATAAACAGACTAAGCTTTTCATATAATTATTTCTATATTTTACTTAATAAATATTTCACAATGTGTTTAGTCATAGTTTTTATTATTGTTTTTTTCTTTTGTACATCGAACAAAAACTATTTTATTTGTTTACGAATAGAAGCCAATATGTGAATAATTTAACGTTCGCATTAGAAATAATTCAAATTAACAAATATTTAATTTTGCTAATGTTTTTCTTGTTTGGATATTTTTACGCGAATTTTTTACATTTTTCTTTGAATAAAAATACAGTGTCTGTTTGCCTAAAAATAAAATAAAAAGATATTTCTTCTTTTAATTGTTGAATTTGAATTAACAATTTTTTAACAATTGATTCAGCCTTCAGATCCTATAGCAGCATACACCAAATATTGCTTCAGGTAGTTGAAAGGTTGCGATTATTATTATGTTTCTATTTCTTTAATTCTAGTATGCCTAGGATCTAGTTTTAATACAAGTCTAAATACCGTTTATTTTTATTTATTTATAATTTTGTTCATATATTTTTTCGTTACGTTTTCTTTTTTGAATTTTTATTTCTTTTATATTTTTCTTCTTCTTAATTTTTGCAAAAGGTAAGTTAAAATTTTAAGCAATTTTGCTTGAATTTGAAATTTTATTTTTTAACTTTACGCATTAAATCTTAAAAACAGACACATATCATTTAAAAAAATTTAAATAATTTAATATAGACTTTGAAGCTGATGCATACGAGTGGAGAGTAATTAGAAGAGACAGGATGGTTGCTACCTAAGGTGATAAAGCTTGCACTTTTCTAAAACCTCGTTTTCTGAGAACTGACGGCTTAAAAAAGAAACTCGACAATATTTCAAGTCTGTCATACGAGACCAACTTACCGTTTTAGTTTTAACAATGTAATTTGAAAGTTTGCAAATCTTTTAGATTAGAAGTACGAATGCACTTCTCTAATGGTTATTAGAAAAGCCTGCGAATATTTCACATGTAAGATGTGAGGAGGAAAAAATATGTCAGCCAATATTTCAAACTTGTCGCCCAATGAGTACAAAAAGATGTGCTCAAAAATTGTCTTTTGGGCAAGCGTTCGTTGCTAAGAAAACAAAATTTCTTGAAAGCATTCTTTCGGTTAAAATAGTTTCGCTTTTGTTGTGCACTCCTCTTCACCAGAAAGTTCTGACCACCTAATGTTAGTTGGCGTCACACATTATTCAAATGTAGACATTACATCGCCTAACAACAAAGTTAGTTTTTTTACCAATTCGTAAGATTTTATTTTAAAACTTTCAACTAAATATCTGGAACCTGAGAGGAATAGGGAGGAGAATACCTATCAAGAGGCAAGTGAAACAATTAAAGCTGTGCCAGCGCGTCTCGTTTTTCCAAGTGATTAATGCATTTTAAGACAAACTGTCGAACTTATTGTGTGCACTCTAGTTGTAGCGCAGAATAATGAAACAATATCTAGCTTAAGTCAAACAGTTATAAACAACAAGCAATACGGCGATTTTTGTGTAAGGGCGAACAACAAATGCATGAGAGTTTACCGACGCGAATGTTGGTCGGACTGGCCATTTAACCGGCTCTACCAAAATAATTGTACCCAGTTTTAGATCGAAATCTCTTGTAAGTTTTTTGTCTTTTTCTACTGTTTGTGGACGAATTACATTTATTTTTTAATAAGGGTCTCGTATATATTTTATCGAGTTTCAAACTAGGAACCTAAGTTATGATTTGTGAGATTTTGCTTTTTGCATACTTCCTCGAGGATAGATGACAGCTATTTTCAAAGTTGATGCTTCGCAACTTGGCCTTTAACGAAGAGCTTGTTATCTTAATATTATATCACAAATTTTTCCTAAAACGACTTCCTTCGCTCGTTTAATAAAATATTCCTTTTTCATTTTCCTTTAAAATGCATTCAAAACTCATTAACTAATGATGATCTTAGTAAATAATAAGGCATGCCGTTTCTATTTTCGACTGTACGTAACGTTATATAGAGTGTTGCACGTTAACATTAGTTAACTTCAGATAGAGATTGCCCATTTATGCGAAAACTTCTTTTCTGCTTGACGATGGATTAGCTTTTATTTGATGTTTTTAAAAAACTGTAAACCTTTTCGAAAATATTTTTCGATAATAAAAAAAATCTAATCAAAAGTTGATCACTATGGATGTCAGTCATATAGAAAAAGGTGTACATAAAATTAATTGAATTTGAAGTAAATGGCATGACATTTACAAAGCGAATAATTATCCAGAAAGCTTTTTGCTTTCTTTGGCAGCAAATTGGAGCAATATGACTTTTTAAAGTACCGACAGGTGAAAACCATTACGAAGAAATATGGTACTTATGAACATTTTTCATTTATAAAAGTCTTTAAGCAATTTCTGAGATATTTTGGATAGTAAAACAAGCCATCAAAACGAAACCGTTTGAAGAAAGATTTTCAGTAGCCGATAGACTAAACTCTTAAGTTCTATTGAAATGTGATCAATAAATCTTTTACGAATATTTTACCCTATGCTCACACCATTTTTATAAAGATTTTGGCTCATTTTCTTATAAAATTTTATACAAAAATCGTAAAATTATTGTTTACTGCGATTAGAGGAGAGCGAACTTAGTCAGTTTTATATCGTTAGGTAAATGGGATTAAGCTGTATCCTACAAGGAAACTTCCCTCTGTCTATATCATTCTTTGTATACTCTTTCAAACGTTTTAATGGATGTGTGGGCGTTAAATTATTTTTAACTCTCAAAACAGCAACATTAGAGATATAGTATAAATAGATAGATTTCGTCATTTTATAGGTTTTTGTTTTCAGTGGGTACATTATTTAACCATATAGTTTTTCAATAAAATTTCTTTTCATTAAATTTTCTTAGATTTAATACAATAATTGATATAAGCTACAAATTTCAACTCAATGGGTTTTTTTTTTTTTTGTTTTTAGCTTCTGTATAGTTTTACCAGAAAAATTTTCTTTCGACAATCGGTTCTTTTTGTTATCATATTTTCTACTTGTTTTCAAATTTGTACAATTATATAATACGTTAGAAATCCCTTGCATACATTTTATAATAAGAATCGAGTTAAGTAAGTAGTCGAGTGACTACGAGTTATCCGTGTTTGTTTGTTTAAAAAAAGAAAGAAAGAAGTTCACGATCTCTAAACGTTGTATAAAATGTTAAGCATTCCTTCTTTTTACTTCTACTTTAAATTCACATATTGGTCCATAGATTCGCCCCAAATTAACAATAAGTTATCTGTCTTTTAGTGCGAATTGAGTAATAATCATTCTCTTATTACCTATGCATCGTTCCATTATTCCTCGAGCGTTGAGTACTCATTCTATATAAATATATCCTGATGTGTAAACTTTTTAACTTTTTGTAGGAGCGAGGTTCAACTTGAAAAATAATCTAAAATGCGGGTTCCAAGGCTCAAGTTGGATGTAACATTTTTGATAAAACTTTCAACGTTTGTTCTTACTGATAACTACAGTTATTAGCTCGCGGAAAAAATTGTGAAAAATATTTCATTTCTAAGCATATTCTTGTAGCCACTACATACAAAATTTAAATGTCAAGAGTTGCAAACTACATTCTACGCGCTCCAAGGCCATAGAAAGAAAAACGTGTGATTTTGAAACAACAAAAACTTTCTGAAGATCTGCAGGGAATTCGCAACCAAAACTTTTAGTTGCTCAGCGAATTGAAGACATTATAACACCATTTTTCCCGTGAACAGTAGCTTCACATGCAGAAGGCAAATATTACCACGGAACAAAAAATTGATATACTTCCGTAACTTAAATAATTAAATTGTAACCGGAATAATGACAGATGACAACGATCCTCCCACCAACGTGGTGGAGGATATTGGAAGATTCTCAACGAAACGAAATTGATAACCGAAGATATTGCAGATAGTGATGGAACTAAATCGAGGATCAAAGGAAAGTGGTCGCAACATGTATGGGCAGATATGATTATATAATTTATCGGTGTGAAACCGTTCCGCCACAAACTTTTCAAGCACACGTTAGACGAACTGCTACCATTACAACTACCTACCTACAAACTAAGCTTATTTTAGTCTTTAATCCGCCATAATCCCCAAATACTCTTTATTCTAATTCTGATATGGTCTGAGAATCTTAAAAATGACCTATCTGAGCAGCGCTTTCATTTTTTGGCTGAGACTAAGAAATTGATCTTTAAAAAGAAGAGATATTCTTTCGATAAAAAATTCATGTGCAGATTTAAAATTGGGGTAACTAATCGCATAATATTTTGAATAAATAATGTTGCCAACGCTGTATAAAAAAAATACTTCAATTTATCGAAAAAAACAATCAAAATTTAATTGCAGTTACGCGAAAGGGAAAAACGAATGAAGAACTAAGAGAAGCAAGAAGAATTGTAAGAACATTAAAACGACCTATGGAAACTTGCTACGATCATATTAAAATGCTACTTCCATATTAAAATTTTGACTTTTTAATGGTCCAAATTTTGGTTTTGTTTTTTTTTTTTTTGCAATTTATTTGTCAGTTTTTATAAAAATTGAAAATTTTAGTTTATGATTTTTATTTTTAGAAAAAATTTCAATTTATTGAAATCATCTGCATTTTCTGGTGATCCAGATTTGATAGGCAATCGTTTTTCTCAGTATGGTCCTAAGTGGTGCGAAGGCTCAACGTGCCTCAGAAAGGATTATACGTAATAAGAGTTATTTGCTTCTTAGAAAGGGATTACTTTGCAGCTAGGCAGAACTAGATGGCAAGAAGTGGCAGAATGAGTTCGATATTATACTCGGAATTAAATTAGTGGGGAGGGGGAAACTGGTGGAATAAAAACATATTTTTTTACATTTTTGTATTTGGTGAGACAATAAATTTATATTTTTTCAGCCAAACACAGTCGAACAGTAACGACTGTAACAACAAAAGCGCAAACTACTGCAGCTCCCGACATAGGGGGCAATAGACATTAGACAATAACCACCATTTTGGAGAAGCATGCAATCGTATTTTCGCTTATTATTCTTAAGAACAAATGGTACAAAATGCACGGGCCACATGTCTGGTAAGCTTCTATAAGCCGGCCAAGATGTGGGGTATTTTTTAAATTACCGCATCAAAAACACTTCCTTATTCCGTATTTCGAGAGAAACTGAGGCTATGGCAAAGTGAAGTGAGTAAAATGGACGGCCTGAGCGTAAACTTTTCCGCGAACGGCCACAAGCCCGAGTTCTTGATTTCGTGATTCTGAAGTGACACGATGGGTTTAGAAAAAATGTTACAAAATGTTTTCAACTATGCAAGGCTCAAAAAAGTAAATTCAGACGTTCGCACGAGCGGCCGTCGATTTTTTTGTGCAATACTTTTTCTAAATCAAATCTTATAAGTACTGATCCCAGGCGTATCCGTTATCCTATAAATTCATATAACACCAGTCAAAAAAAGTCTTGCAGAAAATGTTTTCAAAACCTTATCTCCAGTCGGTCATTCTTGTGTCAACATTTTCGACCACAAGAATATGAATGCCAGAAGGAAAGGAAGATATAAAGTTGAGAAAAAAAGTAGAAAATTGGAGGGTTTATTCGATTTCAGTTTTTAAATTTTACAAAGCGACCAAAAGCCCTCGTCCTCTGATGCTTATATAAGTAGGAAAATATGATAAAAAAGGAGTCGATTTGAAAGATTCTTAATGTCTATATAGATTGGAGCTATTTTTCTGCAGTAATCATCGTGTAGTTTAGATTCAATAGTTTAATCGAATTTGTAAATATATTGCATATAATGCTATATACTTATAGTTACAATTTATGGTTTTTTGTTTACATGGAGTATGTGTGTACCTGTCATTATATAAGATATTGAATTAACAGATGATAATCGTAATAGTAGTCAATTTTAAACAACTCTTCTTCTAGTTCATGGCAAAAAATGAAAAAAAAATATTAAAAAAATAAAAATAGTTTCCAATAATATTATCACCACACATGAACATCATAATAAAGCAAGAAGTGTAAGGAAAATAAATTTTAATGCTACTATCTTGGGTTTTCCATAACAACCTGTTTAAAGGCACCGGCAGAAACTCGAGATTTGACCTCATGATTACCCAGCGCAGCAGTACCATCACGTGCTATATACAATTGCAGACCCGAAGCTGAAAGAGTTAAAACAAAAAAGTGCACTTTGTAATATTTTCTCATAAATAGCCAAATTGTACTTCACTTACTTTCTGTCGATTCTTCTAATTGATCTAAGTCGTCATCTTTTAAAATCTCATCTATTAGAGATTTAGGATTTACTCGTGTCTCCTCTACACGATCTGAAACGCGCGGACCATCATCGAGTGGTCCCTTTTTACGTTTTTCGGCGGTGGTTTTCATACGATCCAATGAACCAGTTTCACTTATAACTAAAGAACCAGAACTGGGATTCCTAAGCCAAAGGTATCACACAGTAAGGTCCAGTAATACATTTCAAACGGTGATTGAAAATTGTTTTCCATTTTTTTTTATTGTTATTTAATTATTTATTTATTGTAATTATTATTATTATTATTTTTTTTTTGGAAAAGAAAGAAATAGAAAACCACAAATAAAAAATTTTTAAATACATTTTTATTAAACTGTAGCGCAAACACTAAATATTTTTTGATGGTAAAAAACCGTGCCTTTATAATGCAGATATTGCAGATATTAATGAATATGTGAGAATAAACGTTAAAAACTACTTTAGTGTTTTAATATGAAAATGAAAAATGTTTTCGATGCAACCATATAATGCATTACATAAGTGACTTTAGAAGAACATAAGAAGAAATATATGAATACAACAACAACAAAATGCTAAAATAATTAATTCACTTTTCAAAAATCATAATCACACACCATAACCAAAAATGTATGGACATGTAAATGTTACTTAATATTAGGCAAAGGATAAAAATTTTAATTCTGCTTTAAAGTCACAACCCAGTATGAATTTCTAAATCTTCTTAACAATGAAAAAAGTTCTAAATAAATTCGAACGAGACGATAGATAACGATAGTCATTCGCCAGCGGCCAGAATCTTGATCCGGTATTCCGTTTAGCAGAGCTTAACGTAAGAAACTAGCCGATGCACATACTCTCGCTAATTTAATGCGACTATGAATGGGTGAATATCCTATCGTAGCGCAAGTAATTGATTTTGACGGCGATATCATTGATAGCATTGTAGATGCACTGCAGTTTCTGCATATTCGGATGCATTTGAAATACAATACTTTTGAAGCGTGGCTCCAGGTTTATAATGTACGCTTGAGAGCTATAGTCCAATCGCTCTATCAACAAATAAGTTTCCTGTAGCAAATGCTCATCAAACGATGAGCTTAAATCCAGGTCGCAGAATTTTAAATGGGGCTTTCAATTTGTGAAAATTTGACTTGTGCGGGAGTAGAGGTAACAAAAAAATCATGTTTTCTTCGAACAGAATTAACTACGCAAAGTTTTTGACAAGTATGGTTTTAAAAAATTTCGGTAGCTTTAATTAAAAAAAATTGTTTAAAAAAGGGACTAAAGATAAAGCGCTCAAGAATCGTCCTCGAAGCAGGTGCCTTTCAAAAAATTTTCGAAAAGTGGATTTGCTCTTGACTATTGCGCTTACTCCGTGGCAAGACATAGGTTTAACTCCCTCAACCACCGATATTATTGCAGATACCTTCAGTTCATTAAATTCTCTCTGTTTGCTAATCCTAAATGCTTTTTCAAATTTGTTAACTCTAAAAGAAAAATTTCCACATATCCCTCTCATGTTTCTTTTAATGGCTCTGATTCCTCGGATGATTTCGAAATCTCAAATCTGTTTGCTGAATATTTCCGACGAAAGTTTTCGATTGCTAATTTCGATTTATCAGCAAACTACCCATATCCTATAACTAACTCGGTTTCAATTCCTAACTTGGTTATTTCGGAAGATGACGTTTTTAAAGGGTTGAGTTCTCTGAAATATAGTTGTGAGCCTGGACCTGATGGAATTCCATCATGTGTACTTAAATCTTGCGTTGTCGAGTTATGTGGCGTTACCTCAAAGATTTTTAACCAGCCCTTGAGTGTAGGTGTTTTCGCTTTGCGTTGGAAGAGCGCTTTAATTATTCCTATTCACAAAAGCGGAAGTAGACAACTCGTTGAGAATTACAGGCGCATAGCCAAGTTTAGCATCTTGGCTAAGCTGTTCGAGCGAATTTCGACCCAGTTTTCGGCCTTTGCCATTAATTCGTATATTTCTCCACACTAGCATGGCTCTCGCACCGATACTGATTTAAGCAAAGCATTTGATTTGGTTAATCATAACTTACTTATCTTTAAACTCCAAGCCTCTGGGTTCCTTTTCTATTTAGTGAAATGGATAAGCTCTTATCTGCACAATAAATCCTTCAGGGTTTTGTTTAACTTCATCACCTCGGATGAATTCCCCGTTATGTCTGGCGAACCTCAAGGAAGTCACTTAGGTCCCATTTTATTTAGTTTATAAATTAACGATCTTCCATCGGTGGTTAATTCCAGCCAGATCTTAATGTACACTGACGATATGAAACTGTTTTCTTCCCTCTCTGTTGAATCGCAATCACATCAGCTTCAAGGAGGCTTGGATAATTTTGTTGCACGGTGCTCTTTGAATCTTCTCAAACTAAATCTAAATAAATGTAAGAAGCTTTCTTTCTCAAGAAGAAAGTCATTCATTACTCAGTATTTCATTGATTCGCGCAAGTTAGAGGACGTCGGTTCGTTCACAGATTTAAGCGTTTTATTTGACCATAGGTTACGTTTTAACTTGCATATTGAGCTCTCGTTAAGCAAAGCTAGGTCCGCGCTTGGTTTTATAAAAAGGTGGTCCAAAGAGCTTGATGATCCCTGCATTACGAAAAGGCTATACATGCGTTTGGTTAGACTCATACTCGCGTATGCCTCTGTTGTGTGGTCTCCTTCATATAGCTGCTATGTAGATTCAATTGAATCTGTTCAAAAGCAATTCGTGCTGTTTGCTCTTAGAAATTTGGGTTGGGATCCGATTGCCTCTCTTCCTCGCTATGAAAATAGGTTGCTTCTGCCGTCCTTACCGTCATTTAAGAAACGTAGCTGTGTTCTTAGCGTTTCCTTTGTAATCAAAGTAATAAATGGTGCTATTGACTCGCCTTCATTACTTGGTGAAATAAGCTTTAATGTCCCCAACCGCTTCTCTAGGCAGTTTATTTTGATTAAGCTTAATCAGTGTAAATATAATTATGAGCTGTTTAATCCGCTCAGAGTTGTTTGCAAGAACCTAAATGACGTCTACCACTTATTCTCATTACTGGACTCTTTAAAGTCTATTAAAGCAACTTTGTCTAATAAGTGCGATTTACTTATGTCGTACTTAAACTAACATTTCATTCTTAATATCTCATTTTTTAAGATAATATTGTGTTGTTAACGTGTTAGTTGCTAAACTTATGCATGTTTGCAATGGTTTAGGGGTTCACTTGCAACCTGAATCTTTTCCTGTTGCGGGTGTGCTTCTGTGCTAGCTGTGTACTTGCCGGCTTTTTTTTTTTTTTCTCGCTTTTTATATATTTATACATGAATTATTATTTTTAACTTTTTAATATACTTTTAATTTACTTTGTTATTATTTTTATTCCTTTTTTTCTTTCCTTTTATTGTATACTAGTTTAAAAACAATTAGTACAAGATTTTCTATTAAGATTCACTGAATTCGACTGTAATTTCTTTAGTTGAATTTCATGCATAAACGGGTAAAATAAATAAATCGACTGTAATGTCATTTAGACTTAACCAACTAAAAAAGTCAACTCTCCAAACAAGGCCATAGAAGCACATTACAAATTCAAATCGACGCCATTTTTTTAAATCATTTTTTAGAATAAGAGCACCGAAGGCTCGCTAGTTTTGGAATGATATTTCTGGAAAATTCTTGTTTAATTTAGATGCAAAATTGTAATTTAAAGCTTGTGTACGCTTTCATTTTGTTCTTAGAAGGTATGAAATTCTTTTTTGATATACGTCCTATACTTGAATATGTAAAAACTCGCGTATTAATTAATTTTTTCCTTTTTCTAATTTATGTAAATTATTATTTTGAAAAATTATCCTACAAAACGTTGTACTACTGCGATCAAAAATTCCATGAATTTTTAATTACACATTTATGAAGCATTGTGTTTAACGTCTGTGTAGGAATTCATGTTTCAACCGTTGCAGACCTACACGAGTTCCTGGAAACGTGCAAATTTTATCATCTCTGATTTTGTTGAGCAAAGAGTTGGCATTAAATTTTTTTGAAGAATTAATATTTTGAGACTGTTTTATAAGGACTTCTTGTTAATCGTTCATCCAATGTAATATTTTTAATAAAACCGTTTGCTTTGCGAGGTGAAAACATTGAACAGAACGGTTTTCACAATCGTTCATCTACGGCATGCTATTATAATTTCAGAAAGATATCTCATAGTTAACTGTTTAAAGCAAGATAATTTAGATTGATCTTCGCAATCCGACAACTTATGCATAAGCCCTCATTATAATTTCTGAAAGCAGGTCTAGATTTCTTTGATCTCTTTAGCAATAAAATTACGGGATTTAATGATGAGCATATGATCAATTAATTCTCAAGACTATTCCTATGCTAAAATGTGTAGCTATGTGTTCACAACTAAAATCAATTAAAGTTTTCATTAAATATGAAAAAATGGCTAAAGCAATTTTTAACTATTTAACAACCTCTGCTATTATAACAGACAATGTTATAATATTTAAATATTTTATGGAAAATATATAATAAAAGTATTAATATAATTTTAAAAGTATTTCGGATTCGATATAAAATATTTTAAAAAATTAATATTTCTGCAAAAGAATGTAAAAATAGTTCGTAAAAATAGGTTCTAGTCAACTAAAACGTTAATATTTATAAAAAAAATGTCATTTTTACTATACTTTTTAAGAACTTAACAAATGCTATTAATATTAAAAAGCAGCTAAAAAAAAAACTTTATGAAAATCATGCTAAAACTTAATATTAACTACAAATGTTCTGGAAGAAGGGGGAACAACAAAGAGTATTAAAAAAATATTTCTTTAATTTACTAATTAAGCCAACACATAAGAAGAGCTGAATATTAAAACTAGTCTATTTAGTGGTATGCAATAAAACGCACATAGTTATGCTGGGTCGTCGAATCAGATGAGAGCCGGAGGAGATTGGCGAAAGTGTGCTACCACCAACACTGGTGGCATTAGAGCCAACGCTGTGGCCTGCCGCGCTTAAGCCAGCTGCATCGGCGGCAACCATCAATGAGCCAGACGAAGGATTTGAGCGTATACTACAGGCGTCGGTAGGACTGGCCGCTAAAGCAACTTCACCTATACGTGGAGTGCTCCCGCCGCCGTTGTTGTTATGTGAGAGGGTAAAACTTTCATTACCACAAATAGCGCTATCGCGGCTGCCGTCAGCCGGTGAAGCTGCCGAGTTTTGTGAATTTTGTTGCAGTTGCTGTTGTATTTGTTGTTGATGATGATAGTTTCCACCAGCAACATCGTCGACCGTATCAGAACCCATAGAAGTGCATTGACATGTTACAACATTATTACTGCTAGCACTGCTGCTGGCATTTGATGATGTTGTGGAATGAGACGATTTGTTGCTATTCATAGTGCCGTAAGGAGAACTAGAGTTAAACAAGGGATTAGTGGTGTTGGTATTATGGCTGGTTGAGGAGGAGGCACCAGTTGCAGATAATTGACGACTAACGCCACCGCAGATAGCACTACTACCGCCATCCAATAAACGCCGAGAGACTCCGCTAAAGTTGCGATTGCTTTTTTTTTTCAATTTTCATTACATTTTTTTTTTACATCGAAATGAAGGAGCATGTAAAGATCGAAAATAAATATAGATAAAGCATTGTGATGAACCCATCAAAGTTTTATAACAAAATAAATTATGCACAAATTATTTTAAAAAACGGAATAACATTTGAAAAAGTTGTAGAAAATAAATAAATAAATGAACAAAATTAAATTTTCTTTAGTTAGGAAAGCGTTAAATGCAGTAAAAGTGGTATGTGGTGGATAGTAATACTATTCAAGTGTATTTCATATGATTTTGAGAAAGTTTCAAAGCCAAAAATAAAAAAATTCACTTTTTTGATGTAAAGACTTTTTCTATATATTTCCTTCTTTTCTTCGAAGAACAGTGGCATGTAGTAAATTAATTATTCCGTTTGAAATATAAAGAAATACACATTAAATATCCCATAAAATTTATATATTGTTGATTAACGAACAATTTAGAGTCTACTTAGGTCTGTCTGTGTCTTCATGTGTCTTTCGAATACTCACCGTCGTACAAATTGCCACAAATAATTGATTCCTCCGCAATCACGCTCAGAAAACCTACGGTTTACAATCCGTGACAGGCGTTGGTTAAAAAAAAAGCATATGTGAGCCACGGCTTTATACTTGCGCACAACGTAAGCAACGAAGTGTAGCTTCGAGTTCCTAGAAGACATTAGTCTAGAGCTTTATGAAAAAAAAAAATACCTCCACCTAATATCCCACATGATCCTGAACGATCAAGAACGATCACAAAAATTATTTACTATGCTTGTATATCTACTTTCGTTTGTGGTGGGAAGCATTAAAAATACGTCATTTGCCTGTTTATTCTCAACAAATCCGAAGGGGATTGTCGACGTTTGTGGATTTTAAATCTCACGACTAGAAACTGAAATATTACATTTCTTATAATGTCGACTGAAATATTAAATAAATAACTGACATATACATATACCGTTAAACAAAGCATGTAATGTGAAGAGAAGATCATTTTCAAGAGAATGCGATTAATATTCAAGTTCAAAAAATAGCTTTTAAATAAAAATTGAAATTTTATATTTCTCATCAACCTCATATGCATAGGTGTATGGGTGTACTTTGCTGATTGCTCTAAAGTTCTGAATAAATGTAGCTGGTCATATGCATTTCTTTATTACCGATATTTTCGACTTGGCAAAACTGATAAGTAAAATTCAAATAAATTTGAGGAACGTCTTAACTTCAACGAACTGAAACTTTAAAAAAAGCATAACAGCATAGCAGATTAGGCAGACCCCTTTATCTCCTACTGCTTCGCCTAATATAATTCTTTACCATAAACTATGTCTTGTCTCCATGAGGCGTATGACTATTATGCGACGAGTTTTTCTGTGAAAGGGACTTGAACAGACGCACTGCAAATTTACATGTTACTATTCTTCACCTATTGTTGCCAAAAAGCGCTAATAGTTACACTATGTTGCTATGTAAATGGTTAATTCTCATGAGACTACTTATGGAATGGGATTCGAAAGATGGACCTATAGGGTGCAAAGTTGGTAGGTTTAATTTTTATAACTAGATAGGACTTTCGTGATAAAGTGTTGAATATAAACGTTTGCTCTTCGTAAGAACGGTTATTAAGTCAAATCAAATTTTTCACATCCATTTAAATAGCGAAATACCATTACCCAATGATGTTTTTCGAGAGATTACAAATTTTTTTTATAACAATTTCTGCAAAATGCTGCTTATATTGTGGTTGTAAAAATGATGCGATCCGATCCAATTTTGTTTAGGGTTCGCTCTTAAATCGAAATACCTTAGTATGCGTAATTTCGTTAAACTATACATTGGCTTCTCCACATTAAAAGGAGATCCAATATTTTGTCACTGTCTATGGCATATGCACAGCATTTTTTTGACACCAATTTTCTTTCTTTTTTCTTCCTTTTTTAGGGTTATTTTATGATATTTTAGTATTTTTATACCCACCACTGTCAGATTTTGTTTTTTCCTATAGTGTATGTAGCTCTTATAAGGAAGCTGCAGAGTCCCTAGAAACTATATATATTCTTGCTCAGCATGAAATTCTGACATGATTTACTCTGTCCGTCTGTGTGATGTGAATTGTTGATATTCTCCTGGCCCCAAATGTGAAGAAATCGACTTCAAATTTGGTATAAACATTAGAAGTTTCTGTGCGCAGGTTGGTATTGAAAATCGACCAAATTCGTCAAAGCATAAGCTGAAAGCAACTCCAATTTTTTTAACAAAAATATTTGGATTTTTGCTCGTTACTGGAAAGTTGTTCAAGTTAGAGGGCTGAAATTTCCCATATTTACTTTATGAAACATTCCACTTTTTACGTCAAAAAATGGTAACGATCAGCTATGCCTATACAAAGTTACGAGAAATTGAACTTTATTTTTTCACTTGTTTGAGGTTTTATGCTTATTTATAGTAAGACAAACAAGACAGAATGTTTAAAACTATTTTGTACACTCGTCAAATGAAGATACATTATTTGCATAAAAATGGGTTAAACCTACAATGAAATTTGTCGCCGCGATTACTTTTTTCTTAATAATACCAGAGATTTGGACATCAAACAAAAAAACTTGGACAGTAGAATGCGAAAAGCCTAACGGTGGATATGCAAGATTCGTCCCCCGCCGAATATAACTTTCTTAATTGTTCCACTTTTGTTTTATTTAACAATATTTGCAAACTTTTTAAAGTTCCCCTCGAAACTTTCTTTCGGTTACAATAATCATATCTCGACTGCCGATTATTTACAATCGGAATGGTCTAGATGACAATCTGTTAAAAAGCTTGAAACGGCTTAGGTGGTAACTAAAAACCGACTAGACGAAAGCAAGTGGACACTATTGCGCTATACCTGCCCTTTGCTGAATAACTTTGCAATCATTTTACAACAAGATACGTTGTGTGAAAATTTGGACACGATCGTGTCGATTTAAGTGTTAAGTCTGACTTACTTTTCTCGTAAGCTCTAAAAGTGGATACAATAATAAGTAAATAATATATGATATGAAATGGCAGTTCACTTAATTGATTTTTGACCATATATATGCTTGTAGTTGTTCTTGCCGGGACGGGCATCACCTTTTTTCAATAAAAGAAGATAGCTCGTAACAGTCAATTGGGATTGTGGGTGCGCTAAGTTGTTTTTGGAACCACAATATTGGATATCCCGGAAGAGAGTTCCGACAAGCAAAGTAGCAATAAGCGAGTTAATAAAAAGCAACTTGGGTACCGAGCACTTTCCAATCCTTAGTAATATGAAAATAAATAAATTTTATTATATCGAAAGACTTTATAATAAACCTTTTAAACTTCCTTTAATTATGCGATACATAATCACTTATTGCTATTGCTCGTAGTGAGTGTGCGTACAAAAAAACGTACCATTTGTGACACATAGAAGATGTACGTAATGTACGTAATGACTTATGATAAATCCACCTTTTATTGTACTTATCAATCTAGAATCATTTTCTCAATCGGTTGAAGCTCTTCTATCCCCATGTCTGTCCATTCATTTTTGTATTCAACATATAACCTTCGAGATATTTAAATGAAACTTGACAAAAACCCACAAGCCATAGTTGTGCGGTATAAGAAGTGACTCTGCTAAATTTGGACGACGTTGGCCTTTTCTTGAGAAAAATGAATCTTTATATGGCGACAATGTCTCCCTGTTAGTCTTCCGTTGCTATGAGTGTTTAAAACCCGAATATTATATTTTGCCTCCTTTTCTTCTAATATATGAATATCTGAATTTATACGTTTATGTTGTTTTGTCTGCATGTTATCTATTATTATTATTAATTTAGCAAGTTTTAGTTATTTTGCCTGCATGTTATCTATTACTATTATTATTAATTTAGCAAGAGAAATAAAATCTAAGATGAAAGTGTTAAAGCACTGGCAACTAAGGCTCTCGGCTTTATTGAAAACTCTACCGCACTTGAGATTTGAACCTACGACGATTGAGTTGCTAGTCAAGATTTTTTGCGTTCGACATGTTATCTAATTTTTTCTAGTATACCTAAATACAACATTTTAATAAACTTCGTGAAGCTAAAAAATCTTAATTAAACTACTTATATAAATTTAAGCTAAACCAAAACTGAAATATAAATCTTAATACGTTAGTTTAAATCTAAGCATTTTAAAAACATTTTTGTAAAAATATAAAAACTTAGCAAATAGAAGAAAGAAAACGTTTAGAAACAGAACTTATAACCTTGCTTTTTAAAAGCAAGATTTTAAACCAGTTTCGTCCGGAAGCCAAAGCATTATTAATTAAATTTTATATTGTAACATTTTTAACAGAAGCAAAACGGTAAGAAATAAGAGTATTTAACAAACCAATTTTACGACTATAGTTATTAACTAGCGATGATAAAAAGTGCAAAGAGCTAGAGAAAGCCTTGTGACTGTTAACTAAATCGAAACCCAAAATAAAAGACAATGCATTTATGGTTACGTTTGAAATATGTCCAAAAACTTGAGGTTATGAAGGATAAGAGATAGAATTTAACCGTTTGAGTCCAAGACGGTATTGACAAAACACTGTCGAAGAATCCCAAGCTGCGCGATCGCACTGTTTAGATTTTATGTCGGGAAAACCCAGACGGTATTTAAAAAGTAGCCCGATCGCGCTGCTTGGGATGTTTTTTCAATACCGTCTGTATTTTCTCGACATAAAATCTGAACAGCGCGATCGCGTCGCTTGAGACTCAAACGGTTAAGAAACCTAAATGATAAAAAAACCATATTTTTCCATAGATGATGCTATTAGAAATTTTTTGTAAAGATATACTTAATAGCTGTAATTTAATTTTGATTACGTTGTTTAGAAACTAACGCGCGATTTAGAGTTAATGTTAATCTTCTGTTTAAACTACAATTTTAATTTTGCAGAACGTTTTTTAATGCTTATTATTTTAAGTGGTGAGTAGCTTTCTTTTGAAAACATTACAGAGTAAAATTTAACGTTACAAAAACACAAAACTGCTGAGATGAGAGATTTAATGTGAATACTGAGAGAGCTTTACGAACCTCATTAAATCGTAAGTAGCACTGATGGATTGCGGCCTTATGTGAGAGACGACTGCTGCATCCTCGGTTCTTAAAGTATAAAATGGTTCGCCATACTGCACAAATCCCAAAGTTTGCCTTAGCGGTGTTGAACTCTTCATTAGATTGCGACGATAGGCCCTCTCGAAAGGTGTGCGTGACATGGAGAGAAGGTTATTTTCCGTGGAAAGCATTAATTTACCCAAACGGTCTTGGCAGTATAATTTGTTCAAGGAATTGTGGGAGTAATGTTGCAAATTGTTGGCGTCTACAGTGTTAAAGGCAAAATGACATGCAGGATAAGAAGGTGAATTCGTCTTTTCTGCTGATTGAGTACCACAAGGAAATTGAGGTTTTCTTATAGATGTGGGTGTTAGAAACGGGTCCGGCGCTATATGTTCTCCCACCACATCTGGTATTGTACCCAATGAACGCATTTTTTGAATGGGATAATGAAAATTTTCCAGAATTTGGGTCGTTGGTTTTTTTAATGTCAGCGGCAAAGGGCTATCGTCGTTACCTATAAATTTTGCGTTACCTACTTTAGCACTTTTTACGTAAAGTTTACCCGACGATGCGGATGAAGTGGAATTCTTTCTTTCTTGTACTAATGCGTTACTTTTTCTATCCTCATTACTTTCGTCTTTGATACGCTGGAACTCCTCACGCAATTCCTTTTCAATATAATTCTCTAAACTCAAATTATTTAAAGATTTCATTTTCGGTAAATGCAGACGTTCTCGATCTGCTAACAATTTCAAACGTCTTGGTGAATCCCGGTCCAATTCCTGCGAAGCTTTATGAAATTCCATTTTCAGCAATGACACATTTTCCATCGATTTAATTTTGACAACGCGTGGTGTGTGAAAGTTTTCATCTAAGCCCGAATCAGATTCACTTTCATACAATTGTGAGTCTCTTGATTCGGAACGGCTGCTACCATTTATACTGCGATAAGTAGGTGATGGTGTGTTTAAAAAAGTCATACTGTACGGGCAAGGGGCTGTTAAGGAAGAGTCCGATGACGGTATTTCATTGAGGGGTGTACGAAACTCTTCTAGAGCGGAACTATCATCACGTATTGAAGAATTTGGTGTCTGAAAAAGCAATTCTTCGCTTTCGCATTCATTTATCACTTTCGATACCTGTAGCTTTTGTTGTTGTTGCGATGACTGTGATGTAGGAGCATTATTATGTTTTAAAGCGGGTATATGTAATTTCATAGCATTCATAGCTTTCTGGTTAAGTCTATTCAGAAGAGAAACGGATTTACGGAATCTGTAGGCACGGTGATTTTTGTCATTGCAATTTTAAGCCAATTTTGAAAACCGTAAACCAATATTTTACAAAAATTTTAAGGAGTCGTTTTTTATCAACATCGTGAACGTTAAATTAAAAGTAAGAGGAAAAATATAAAATAAAATTAAAATAAAAAAGAAATAGTCATTTGATAGCTTAAACATATTAAATGAGCCGTATTATGTTATATTATTAGTAGTAATAGAATATCAAGTTTTTTTTATTAATTAAAATAAGGCAAATTTTAAAATTAATTTTTAATCAAAAAGAAAATGTAGAAAATGTGACTATGCTTCCATTCCTATCTCTTAAAAGAAATTAAGCTCAATCTTCTCAAAAATGACGTTCACATTATCGAAAAGGTCGATTATGACGAAGCGGAAACGTTTTGAAAAAACGGAACTAAGAGCGGCCAATTTCAAGAACACTAAATGTTTAAGTATATGGGGGACCACGACGACAATGATGTAAGGGAATGTCTTCTTGCCCTTTACATCAAGATTTGAAACCACGAAAATATCTATTATGTACGAAAGATTTTGATTTGTTGCTTTTACCCTGATGGTCTCGATGCTCACAAAATGTCCCTATTTTATTACATTGAAGTTTCTGAAACATTATCTTTGTTCATTATTATTATTAGTTTATTTTATTTTCACACAAACTTAAATTGTAATTACCGACATCGTCTTTTAGATTGGTAATAGGCTTTTCTCGTCCACGGCTGGGAGTAAACAAATCTCGTTTCCTTGAGCTAGTAGATATCCTTCGTTGCACTAAGATATTATTGTGATAAGATACAAGGAAAATCTCATTCGAACTCATCGCATTTGCAAAATTAGGAAAGCCATTTGGTTTGCACCATTCTGGCTTCCGGGTTTGTACATCAGACACTATGCATAAAGCCTAACCCTTTGTAATCCTAAATGAAAAATATTCCATGATCACAGATAATGTCCTCCAAAATACTATGGCAAAAATAACGGTGTATCGTATGGAATTTTTATATCGCAGGGATAACTTAAGCTGCATGAATCCCGACAGAGTTAGCGTTCACTTATTAATTACCGCGGAATGTGTTATCAAGACTAAATTTTTCAGAACTTAGACAGTGCAAGGCGAACATCCTAATTATTAATGTATTCTCGAGTAGTTTGGAATTCTGTGGCGAAAATATTATTTACGTTATTTATGTTAACTGATACCTCCATTTCGAACCTGGAAAACTATTTAAAGTACAGTTACGCCTCTTTTATACCAACCCCTCTTACCAATCATGTGAACCATATTACAAAAAAATCAGACGCTTTGGGAGGTTGAAAAGGAAAAACGGTTATAATGATGCTTGAATTCAAACACGTGGCCTCGTTAAATTTATTAACTTCGCATAATGGTATTTATCTTATATTGGATGTTGTTGTATTGTATTGTTGCAAATTTGTCGTTTGTTTAGGAGAATCATCGTTAATGCCTTACATCACGTACTTGTGTATAAGGATGAATACAATACTCAGAAGGATCTAAAAGATGTCTTTTATTATACCAAACGACTGAGCACTATTTTCTAAACGGGTTTATGTATGTGAGTCCGGCCTTCTGTTCGCGGTTCCCTTAGGGGTTTTGTTTATTCTGAATTGGATTTAATCGTTTTTATGACAATACCGCGTATGACCCGCCGCTTCAAAAAGGCAAAAAAAACTGCCACTTTTCTCGACAAAATTCGATTGAATATGGGAAATGGGAACGGAATGGAATGAAATTTTGGATAATCTCACGTAGAAATAAGCCTCCATCGAGTGATCTGATCTAACTTTCGTTTTTTTATGATGAAAATTTCTACTACTCCTATGACCAGGTAAATTCATTTTTTATAAGAATTTTCAAACAACAACAAAATAAAAATTTTCAAACAACAACAAAAGCGTTTATATGGCACAACAAAATTACATTTTGCGTATTTTCAGACGAAAATAAGTAAAGAGTAGTCAGTTCTTTGACAAACCAGAAATTAACTGAACTAAATTTTAACCGTTGGTTCACGTTTTAGCGCCCTCTCATGGCCCTTAATCGTCCTCATCAAATGCTATTCTGTGACGAAAATGGAAAAAGAATTGCTTTAGATCAGACGATGTAAAAGATTTAACGGCGGGCATTGCGCGCCAAACAACATTTCAGTCTCTTCTTCTCTTGGCTGTTGGGTAAAATACGTTATTATTCAAAAAAATTTTGCCATATTTGGTTATATTCTGCTTTAAAAAGATCTCTTTGTATATAAAAATGTATACAATTTCTAAAAGTTATCAATTACATTATAATTTTAAAACTTTTAAATATTATGACAGGAGGACGCTGTTCTTGCAAAGTCTAATTTTTGCTACAGTCTTCCTAATAACAATATATACTTGTCAACATTTGCAGAATAACGGAGAGAATTTCATTTAAAAGGTGCCAGATTATGATATACAAATGGAACATTTCGCAACTTAACGATATCAACGAAATAAATTTTAATGAACAGACGTAGATATTCTCCTGTACATATGTTATTGTATATATTCGTTTATGAAAATTGAATCAACGCCAAAATATATTCAGTGGTAGGGTGTGAGTTGCATTTTTACGAAAAGAACGAAATTGTTCTAAAGATTAAGAACTTTGGCGTCAAAAAACTCTACGCATTTTTATATCCAAAGCGAAAACAGGAAAACCAAATTTTAGAAGGCATTCACGAGTCCTCAAAAGTTTTAAATACGCTTCAAATAAATAGAGTTATCAGTGAAATCAAAATAGAGCAATGTCTGTCTGTCTTTCTATTGTTCGTTCATTGAAACCACGATTATGAACCTAAAATTTTTGCTTGGAACAATGTTAAGCTTGAGTTTAAATTTCGCTATTAAATCTTTCTTTTTACAAAATTATTTAAATCATTGAAAAAAAAAATAAAAAAAATACTGATAATATACGTTCTTAAAATTTTAAAACTTTTAGTCTATAGGTTTAAGTTGGTCCTTAAATTTCTTTTCTAAAAAGTTTTGATGTTTATTTCAAAACGTAGCAAACCTTCCCACGGCTCTTTTTGTATATAATAAAGAAAATGAAAAACCGCTCCTAAGTGAAAAGGACTACGAGACATGAAATGTGTGATATGTACCGAGAACAAGGTTCATTTAATAATTAAGCGTTTTAAATAAGCCAGTTAAGCGTATTAAAAGTATGGATTAAGTCGAGTACACGTTTCTTCCTTGTTTTGTCACTACATAATTTAGAAGCACGCACTCTGACTCTTAATTTATTGTAACAATTGAAGTTGAGTAGAAATTTATTCGTATTAAACAGGCTGCTAAAAAATTAATACAAGAACGGCTGTCGTCGTACCCTGCTAATTCCATATTTTAAGTGTTAGGTATCCAAAATTCGCTGCGATGTGTACATAAATTTTTTATTCGCTATTTTTACCCGTTTCATAACATTGAATTTTGCTGTATGTAACGACCTTAAACTTTACCATGAATATTATTATAGAAAAATTTTCAATATATATATGTACACACACATACATGTGTATAATGATACATATTCGCAAGAAAAGAAAAGGAGAATGAAAGTAATAGGAAAGAAAATAAGCAAATTTATTCCATATGTTTACAATCATTTTAAAATTTTTTCAAAGAAAAAGTTTAAAGATTGGAAATTGAAATCTTTTGATATATAATTACTTGAAAACAACTTTTTAACTTGAAAAAGAAGAAAATATTTAATTTTTCCTATAAACATTATTACTTTCCATCAAAGCGAGAAAAACTTAAGTAAAAGTTATGGTCTTACCAAGAGTATTTAGTGTAGTTATATTAAATAACATTTGTTATATCAGAGCTTTGCTTTAGTTTATTGTTGTAGCGTTGTTGTTAGTGCTTTTATTGTTTAACGTAATTTCAATGCATTGGAAAGAGTATTCTGTTTTAAGATACTTTTATGAAAACTTTAATAGAGCATTAGTATCGAAATGCCTTTAACTTTCAAGTGGTGTAGATATTAAACATATATGTTAGTTCTGTATTCTAAAAATTCTCTTTTTTTTTAAGTTAAGCAAGACGCTTATAATTTGAAAGTATATGTGTTAAAAATTGAAAAGTCACATTTAAAAATTATACAACAGAAATAAAAAATTTTTATAAAAAATTTTGTATTGTATAAATAAATTATTGGTATAGAAATGAAATAAAAATAAATATGTTTTGGAAATGATAATCCTTACCTTGCGTGGCCGGAATCACCTTCGGAACTTTGTCGAGAATGTTGACTGTGCGAAAAACTACTATAACCGGAACCTTTTGACATCTGTGGAAGAGAAAAGAAGTAAAGTAAACATAATTCCCTTTACCATGGCTGACTTTGCAAATATATCTGTAAGATTTAATGTATTACAAATATACTGCTATGATCAAACTATAAATAAATAAATGAATGCAATGAAAAAACTATCAATTCACTCTTTATGAGTTCTTGGAAAGTTCAATTTTTCGCGGAACAACATGCTTATATTAACTAGATTCCACCCGATTGATTGATTACCAGTATTACCATATGTAGATCAAAAAACTAATAACTGGACGGTTTTCTTCTGAAGAAGAATCTTGGCATATGGTACAAGAAGTTGGCTCTGTAATTCTATATTGAGGCCGTTACTATACAATTACATATATATATATTTACAAGCTATTAACGGACCTAACCAAATTTCAAATGTTCCGTTTAATACGTCTTGAAGTTGTTTTTTCTTATATTCTTAATTTTATGCTACATGAAATGATGTTTCATTAGGTTTGAATGAATTTTAAAGTCAAAACTGCAGCAAAGTAAATAAAAACGTGATAGGTTGAACAGCAAATACCTTGCATCACGCCTTGTGCCAAATACAATCCTTAAACGATTTTTTTATAATTCCAAAAATTGCACTCTGTTTCCATTTAGAGGCATACATCTTATGAGAGTCGTATACGGAAACGAAACAGGGGGCAACTAAGTACTACCAATTAGATTTTCTTGCAATATACGGGCTTTCTTTAATCATTTAGCGAATCTCTCCTAGACGTGTAACGATAAGAAAAAAATTGACAGACAAAGATAGTGAGTAACCGCAGCCTACTCCATCGGTAAGTGTTATGCCTTTGAGCATTTACTATAAGCTCCGACCACATATCAATTGTGACCAGAGTATGGTCTATCGTATCGACGACTGAACTCAGTTATTCCAATTTGATAGTCGGATAGATAGTCTCTTAACTCTACCTAGCCATACGCTTATAGGGGCTTACCTTCATGATCCAAAGTTGATTCATTTAATTGTTATGTTAAACTGTCATGATTTGAAGCATTACTTCCCCTAGAAGATTTTACATGAAAGAAGGTTGAAAATATTAGTTCACCAAAGGCAAATTTTCGCCATTTATTTATCAAATATATTTGTAAGTTTAATGTATAGGGCATTTTTGTCAAATTGGGCGTGTAATGTAAAGTGTGGTCGTAAAAATAATCTGAACTAATCCATTTTTAGTAGCATCTTATCTTATATCTTAAAATCTCTCAAGTCTTTCTGAGTGATACAAGCATTCACACAAACTTAAACTAAGCGTCAATTACGCTGTACCACAAGCAGCGTAGAGTAAATTTATGAAGGACTTGTTTGTAACACGACCTAAGAAAACAGCATAGAAGGAAAACACCTAACGCCATTTTTGCGCAGCTATTGAAAATACTTTTCTGCCAACTGAAAGGTTGCCTTTATACGGTAAATGAAAATTAATTATTCTGATTTAACTGCACTTTGCAACTTACTTGACTAGTATTACTGGAATTTCTTGAATGGCCCATTTCCATAATGGACGTAGGAGCAACGGCGCTGCCTGTTGTACTAATTACAGTGGTTGTACCATAATTATTGCTGCCAATTACAATACCTCCCAGATTTCCTCCGCCGCCACCGTTACCACCCGTACCACCAATACCGCCGTAAGGAGACATAAGTTGTTGTGCATTTGTTAGGGAAACTCCGGGTATTAAAGATGCTACAGATGAGGGAGGATATGATGAAGATAATGTAGACGTTTGCTGATGTAACTGATGTTGCTGCTCTTGCATTTGATGTTGTTGCAGCAATAAAGCATCAGATGTTAAAGTGACGGCGGATTCAGATGACTCCGAAAGACCAGAATCGGTAATTAGGGAAGCTATAAGAACTTGAGGATCTATTTCTAAAGGTAGTAATGTTAAAAAAAAAAAACAAATAAAGAAGAATGAATACATATTGGTTTGAACGTTATTTAATATTTTAATCACCTTCATCTCTGATGCTAGAAATAGGTCGCCCTCCCATAATGTTACTACTAATAACCGAAGAACTGCCAGCGGTGGGTAATGAAACAGAAACCACAGCCGACGCTATATTTTTAACCTCCGTGCTTATTGCAGCCAAATCTTCCGTGGAAGGTTTTTGTTTACTTTTTAAATTTGGTGTGGGACTGGAATTAATTGGAAAATTTTAGTTTACAGAATATATTTGGAGAATTTTGCAAAACACGTACGCTTTAAATAAAATGTCGCCACTAAGCATATGCATTTTAATGGATACTGTTAGCATGGAATTGTCTAAACGATGCCTGGCATCGTACCCTTCAAGCAAACAACGGCGTGAGATTAAGCCAGCACCCGCATATTCGGCAAGATTCAAATCAATAAAACCTAATTTATAATAACTACGTCCACCTTTCATCTCTTTACGTATGGAAATGCGCAAATAGCAGGGATCCAAAACTCCTGTCGACGCATTGGCCGACATTTTGCAGGGAAACGTAAAATTCCGATTCCATTCTACACGGTGGTTGCGTACCTCCTTCCTATTAATATTAAAAAAATTTAATTTTAAAAACAAACCATTCCAAAAAAACGGGTTTTTTGAGTTACCTGCTGCTATATTCTTGAAATGAACCGCCATCCAAAAGTCTGATTTTAGCAAAAAGCACCTCATTCACTAAGGCTACATTATCCAAATCTTGTAATTGTACTTCCACATTAAAACGATATTTTTTCTTTTTCATCATAAAGGCCATAACCGAGGGCACTCAGGCCCTTTTCCAATGTTGTGAAGACAAACTACAGATATTTGTCGTTTGTCTATAAAGTTTTCTTAGGATGGACTTTTATTTTCTCTATGGATGTCGAATGGAAGATACGCAGCACTTGGTAAACTTTTGCTGGTAATCAAGTTTACTGGAAAATATACTTTTCGTCTTGTGGTTGCTGAGTTTTATAACGAAAACATTCTTTATTATGATAAGTTGAAGGTTTGGATTTGTTTCAACTGTGCTGCCAGCATGGTTTTTGTTTTAAAAATTTACATACTCTTCAAACATGCTGCTATTGCACTGTAAAGAATGAAACAAGAATGATAATTAAGTTCAAGGAAAAAAGTTATTTAGCTTCAAGTATAATAAAACTATGTTAGAAAAATGATAAGTGCATATAACTAAGATCATCCATCGTAATATAAAATCGCAACATATTTTATGGTAGAATAGAAAATGAGTTTTACTATGCAACCTTGTTTGTCAAGAGAATTGCAAGAAGAAAGTTCCAAATCAAAAAGATTAAATTAAAGGAATGAATTCTATTTACGGTCTAATTAATTTTCCTAAAAGAAAAAATTAATTCCCTAGAGAGGAAAAACCCAAACGCATATTCGCGGCACGTGATGCAGCTGCCGGCCGAGGAAAACAATTAGCGGAAAGGCAACATGAAGCCATGAACATCGGTAATAGTAATATGCTTGTAAAAATGTGTATAAATAAATTATTTGCGAAAGGCAGAGTCAGTCCGACAAGAGCATTTGAGTCGCAAAGGGATATTAGAGTTGAGAAGTCAAGGGTACTGCCAAAGTAAAATGTAAGTAGTTTTATTCTTAAACAAATTGGTTGTAAATAGAACAATCTAGTAGTGAAAACATGCAAGTCTGTTTTTCTTAAGAAGAATATCCACGATCCAGTGATACGAACCGTATCTGCGAAAAGCGAATCTAGTAACAATATAAAGAATTTTATTAATTTTAGCATCTTGGCTCTGCACAAAGTTTTAGATAAATATCTTTCATCGATTTCAAGTTATAATATTTGCGTACGAGGACGTGTAGGTAGATTTACAACTACTACTACTTTTTACTACTTTTTGTCATGAAATTTTTCCTAAAACTGTTACTAAGTCTTCAATTCATATGGCGTTTTGAACTCTGCTCGTCAAGGTGTTACGTTTAGCTTTCTTATATTTCAATTTTTCATCTTAGCTTTTGCCGTACTGGTCTTTTCAGCAACAGATGACGTCCAGAAAATAAGCAAAATTAATTAATTATAATTGTAATTGTGCACATTAAGAGTGTGGACATATTTCTCCTTGGAGTTTTAACGGTAATAATAAATAATATTTTATTTAAAGTGTTGTCCATCGCTGGCTAGTAATACTACCATTTTTTCGGAAGAATGTGAATTCCATCCGTTGGAAATGATATTAACGAAGAGAAATGTATTTTAGGCATACAATAGTACCGGTAGCACATTTCAACAAGGGATTTTACGATATGTATCCAAAAGTGCTTTTTGGAATATTGTAATCATTTTCCTTTAATAGGTTTTTGAAACTGTAAAAAGTTAATTTGTTGTTACTTTTTGCTCCAAAAATATATCAAGAATAGTTTTCAAGGTATAAAAGTTTCCTAGCAAAAGTGTTTTGGTTGTAGAAGTTTTGATTAATATTAATGTGCTTCTTTTGTTGACTTTGCTAAAAATAAACAGCATCAGTAGTACTAGTACTTAAGTAGTATTAGTACTTAAGTAATAATTTGTTTCGACACATAATTTTACAGTTTTTTTATTGAAAACAAAACAAACAATTTTTGTTTGCTCTATTTTTACAGCTTATAACCCATTTACTTCAAAAATTTTTGGATAAACAAAAAGTTTATTTCATCAAAAGACAAACGATGCACAAATTAAATATTTCTAATTCTACCACTTCTTGACTGCAAATAACAGCGTATATGCATGTATGTACGTATATATATTAATATATATATTTAGGGATTTTCCTTTTCATTCAGGAAATTTCAGAGATCAGATGAAGTCATTTATATTCATGACCATAATGAAATTCTTAACCAATCGAAGCATGTGTATCAATCCCTCTACTCGTCTCTCCGTTTCTTCCTCATTTCACTCATAAATGATGGCAAACGCAAACTTAAAAATGTTCATGTGTATTGTTTGGGTAACCCTACAGTATCAGTGCAAAGATGGAAAGTTCGGTCACGACCATCCAGGGTTTTATAGGTTAATGAAATTTCATTTATTTTTCAGTTTTTTGACTTGTTGGTTGGTATAAAAGATCTCTCATCTCCTTAGTTTCTTGTTTTCAATTCACTTTCTGTTTTATAGTAAAAATCAATGCTTGTTTCCTATTTCTCTTTTATACTTGAGGTAAGATAATATTATTAAATTTCCTTTTTAAACATATTGAGAAAGTTTATGAAAAAATATTATAGAACTTTCATTTCCATTTGGTTATGTTTTCCTTTCCGCTTTTAATCTACCCATACATTCCATACACAACGTTTTTATGAAAAGCCATACACTTTCTGCTTCCTCTGTAAAAGTCGCGTTAAACTACTTTTATGTGGTGAGAGTAACTCTTCAATTCCTACAAAACCGCACCCTTAAAATAACGTCGTCAGTGCGTCAACATGGTCAATTGCGAGAGTAAGAAGTTAGAAGAAGTTAAAATGTTTAACAACTTGTGATTTTTACTGGGAGAGCTGTAGAGACTAATTAGGTTAAAAGGCAACACAACTAACTATCAGTTTTAGCTTAAGCAGCCACTTCCTTTTACGATAATATTGTTGGGTGTAATATACTACAATAAAATTTATTGTTTTGCTTATTTCGAGCATTATTTACACTCCATATAATTGAAAGCAATCTTCTTATGTTATAGTTTCTAAAAAAACAACAAATCCTTTTTTAAGAACTTTCTAGTTGCGTTCAAGACGTGATTTTTACGTTTTTTAAAACAAAGCATTTAAATACATTCTCCTTTTTACGCTTTATTATTTTCATTATAATAGATTTACAGGAAATGCTTCTTAGTGACTTACTTTTCTCTATTCCTGTTACCATTTACCAGTTTAAGTTTACTACACAATTGCTATTGCTTACGTTCGATGATATTGAAGGTAAACAAAATGAAAAGTTTTGAAACTAAACTTTTCTCTAATGTCCTTGTTAGTAAAAGTGAGAATGCTAATGGATGAGAAAATACCAACAAAGTTAAAGTATATTTTTAGGCGTTTCCAACGATAAAATACCATTCAGTCCTAGCACGTAAACAAGGGACTTTATGTAAGTGAAAAGTCACAAGCACGCATTCAAGTGGAAATGTTCCCTAAAAGAAAATGAAGACAAAACAAATATAGCATCATTCAATAAGTCTCCTATCTGAAAAATATATGGCAATAGTATTGAGAGACTCTCGATAGTGTCAGCCTTTCAACGAAATGTGTGAACATTTCATCACATTCGGACTGTGAGTTTGTAAGTTACAGTTAGTGAGGCTACATTTTGTTCGCTTTGAGCGACTTTCGTCGCGTGACAATTGAAACATTCTTCTTTTTACATTTTAAATATACTTTTTTGTTACAAGTATATTTCATTCATGTTTCATATCGAAAGGCTTTTCCTATTTTTCTGGCTTTTGTTGAAAAATTTGAGAAACTTCTGGGCGAATAACTGAACCACGTGAATTCGTACACGTCCTTTGAAGTCAACGTTATATCGTTTAAGAAAGTTATGCAGGGACCGAAACAAATGTTGGTCTGTTTTATCTTCTGTAGAGCAGAATAAGTTGATACACTTTGATATCTATTTACAGCCTTGGTATGTGTGCAGTGATTAAGAATAGGTTTAAACTGATTTATATGTCTCACCTAACACCATCGAAAGTACCAAATCCACAAGAAGGTATAGAAGTGCTGAAAAATTCCAATATTGCTAATATAAAAAGCAAGCAAAAAAAATTTAAAAAGCAATAAATTCATATAAAAAGAAGAAAGTTTTACTTTTTTCTCTCAAGTGCAAACTGCTTCAAATGTATAAATTTATTTAAAAGAAACTGCTCAACAATAATCTTCCGTGTAAAGCAAATGTGTGCGTACGACAATACAAGACTTCAGTAAGTTGAATGTAAAAAAAAAACAAGAAATATTTTCAAATGTATGTTAATAACCCACCGTGTGTAGTAAGAATAAATAAATATAGAAAAATTCAATTCAGTCACGGACATAATGCGAATATAACAATAGATGTATCGCGTATATAAATTAAGGCAAATTTAATGCGTAATGCTGTTATTTTCTTGCGTTTCGTTTAAGAATTGAACAAAAAGCTATTCTAATCTATCATCTTACTCGCATCGTTAGCATAAAAATTTAAAAGAAATATTAGCAGAAAGAATTGTAAAAACAAAAACTAAAAGTTTAAAGTAAAATCCAACTTAACAACAAATAAAGTATCCATCACTCTTAGAAAATCAAAAAGTCTGGCTTAGTTGTCAAGTCGAAAGCAACTACAGTTCGTTTTAGGATTTTCAAATTTTATTATCATCTTTCAAGAAACGTGATATTGCTCTTCTTTCATTCCAGTCACAGCGACAGGAAATGGTTTTCCAAATCGTGGTTTGATTTAAGCCGTGTCTGTCTTTACGCCCATTCCCCATTGATTTTTAATAGCGTCATCATCTGCCGAAAAGCAAGTCCTTCCCGCCAAGAAGCCTAGTACCTATAGAATAAAAAGAATACGTTTTCTTAATAGTTAAAAATAATCAACCTTCAAGTTCAAGCTTTGTTGGTTATCACTACCAATCAATTAAAACTAAGATGAAGACGAAGAGATGAGCAATAGACCAATTATAACAAATAAAAAAGTTGTATTCGGCTGGAGCCCAATCTCGCCATGACCGATGCTTTTATTTATTGCTGAAAAAGAGTAAATGAGATAAAATCTATCCTTCACCTTTTACTTCACTAAAAGATATTGTTAGAATTGGTCTTCCACGCCGTGACATACATCGTAATTAATTTAGAATTAACGCATGTAGTTTTTCGCATCAGTCTGACGTCCACAACAATTAATGTAGAATTAAGAAAAGGGTGTGAAGTTATATTTAAATATAACTAGCAAAGACACAAACTAAAATTTTCTGCAGAGCTAAAAATACCATTAAAATAGAACTTTGCCAGAATTTTTTTGCAAAATATTAGCATTGTACTCTCCAAGTCCTTTTATGTGATCCTCCATCTCAACAGTATTGTGAAGAAAAAATTAATCCAGCATAATAATTAACATATTAACTCTGTGGCTTACTTTTCAAGTCCTTTTATTTGATACCCATATCGATAGTATTATTAAGAAAAAATTAATCCAGGACGTCCACAATATTTATTTTTTAGTTAACGCATTTTAAGGCAGACATCTTCATTTGAGGAATGTAAGAGAGAATGTAAAAATTCTACCTTGTTTATCTTATGATTAATAAGCATAAAACTTCAAAAAAGTGAAAAATAAAATTTATTCGCTTATAATTTTGTGTGGGCATAGCCGATTTTGCTCGCTTTCACACATAAACAGCAGAGGTTTTCGTAAAGAAAATGCGGACAATTTAATACTTCTATCTGTTATAAATTGTGACTAACTAACGAGCAAAACCCGCACAAATTTTTGTTTAGAAAAACGAGATTGCGTTGAACTTATGTGTCACTATCGGCTGGTGCTCTGACCAATTTGGCGTATATTTATCGTTTGGTTTAAAACATCCAGAGATACTCAAATCTTATGTCGCACAGGGCACATCAATTTTTCCCCAGTTTTTCACTTTTATTATTTCGCCTGAGTTGATAGCCATTCAATATAAGCACCCTAAGGCGAATATTACCACAAATACCTTAACACTAACAGTCTATTATTTTTAATCTTTAAATGCGCCAGGCCAACAAAGCAAACACCCACCCGTATAATACATTCAATCTCACAGTTGTGAATATAAAAATACTTTAAAAATACAATAAAACATGTTATAAAATTACTTTGATAGTAAGTCAAAACTGTTGCTTAGCACATGAACGTCATCACACATATATATATGTGCATGCATAGAATAGTATTTCCACACATGTACATACTATGTATACCAATGTTTCCAGATAACCTTAACATAATAGAACCTTAACATGTATGTATGTATGGCTTAGTTAAAACCACAAAAATTAAAAAAAAAAATTGTTTTTACCTTTTTTTTGTAAACGTGTGTAAAAACATAGTAAAGGGTACATTGCCATTGACCTTTACAAATCAAGTGCTAAATAACATATAAACATCCGCACAAATAGAGTCACAGCACAAAACGTGGTTGTTTTACATTATCGAGAAAAAAGAAAATAAAAACGGAGGATGAACAAAACATATCATAACCCACTGTTTTTAAGCCTTTTTAAAAAAAGAGAAATTCTGGTTTATAATAACAATATTCTTGATTTTTAATGTTTGAAAAGTTAAAAATAAAAAATGGAGGGGAAATTTTTAGAATCCCATCAAAAGAGGTCAGCTCCTTCCTTTCTTATTTCTTATCATTTTTTCGTTGTTTTACATTTTTTTATCTTCTACTATTGCATTCAGTTTAGATAACCATTTATTGTATTTTTCAAATATATTATGATGAAATAAAATATAATATGTCACCGATGAAAATCAAAGCGTTTTTGTGAACAAGATACACGTTATGTCTTCTCTTGCCTTGTTTTATTTACCCGTAATAAATGTGGGAGATTGTTGTTGTTATCGCCTTTGTAGCATAAAAATCCAAATTTAGACATGCAAACATGCAGAAGTTGAATGAGGTCTTTTTTATGATCAGCAATGGAAAATGGAGATATGCTAACTTTGTCATTCAGTTCGTATAATATTTAGAAACCTTGCCACTATATTCCTTATAAAATATAAATGTTGTTACGCAAATTCCAAAACCCAACCCATTTCAACTTACTGATTTTCTCAAATAATAAGTTCCCTGGAGAGGAAAAATCCACGTGCACATTCGCGGCGCATCGGGGAACAACATTAGCGGAAAAGCAAGTTAACGGATTAAAAATGAAGCCATGAACTTAGGTAATAGTAATATACTTGTAAAAATGTATATAGACTATTTCCGAAAGGCGGGGTCAGTCGGGCAAGAAGGTTTGAGAATATTAGCGTTGAGAAGTCGAGAGTATTGCCAAAGTAAAATGAAAATAGTCCTACCGTTGAACAAATTGTTTGTAAATAAAAGAGTCTTGTAGTGAAAACGTCCATGTATATTTCTCTTAAAAATACCACGATCTAGTGATAAGAACCGTACCCAGAAAAGAATTTCGTAACAATATATATGTGAATACCTCACCAGGCCAATCGATTATTTCCTTAAAACTAAAACTAGGGAAAAGCGGTAAAACTATATGTGCACATTTATCCACACCGTGTGTGCAGTAGCAGTAGAAAACTATTTTCATATGTATTTAATTTTAAATTGCCTTGCTAAAAAATGTTTATATTAGACTATGCCTTAGCTTATGAAAGGGGTCTGAAGATAAATTTGGATTTTACCGGCAAAGACACCTACCATATTATTAAGATATAATAGATTTGGATTTAGGTTATTTCATTCAGATTGGGATACGTCAAATATTTTTGTGAAGACCGCATTGATCCATACGAAAACACATTTCAAAAAAGCTAAACAAATTCAAATCCTGCTTGTAGAAACCATTTTTATCAATTTTTTGAAATTTGATATGTTGGTAAAAAATGGGAGTTGACACAATTTGAGACTCTAGTGCGGCCAAACTAGGAAATGGCACTTATATTTACTTATGTCACGTGAATCTGTATTAAAATACCTGCCGAATGAGGAAAACAAACTTAAAATTCCAAATTTCGTCATATTTGATGTTATCTTTCAAAAGCAAGATGGTATCTATTGTCCATAGGCATTTTTCTATAAACTCTACAATGTATGTATTCACACTGCTTTCTCACGATACATCAATCAATCAATTTCTTTCGTTTTCTTTAAGAAAAATTGTGAAGTTTACAAACTTAATAAAAGAAAAAGAGAAATACCTCCAAAAAACTTTGATCTTTGTTAGAGCAATAAAGGGTTTGATTATGCAGAAAACATACGCATTCATACATTTGCGATAAAAAAAAAAACATTTTCTAATTTCTGTCTGTGCTTAAATTGTGTTTACAAATATTGTCACGAAATTTATAAAAACGCATGGCATCCTCTAATTTTTGCGCGTTTCGCCAAGCTTTTATTTTCCGCGTTAATAAATGTATAATGTGTTCATAATGAACAGAGAAAAGCCAATATAGAATCGTTTTTTGAAAATTTAAATTCGATTTTTTCGATTTGCCTCAAACATAAAACATAGACGGATTGTTGAGCTGTTATTGTAGTGTAGACTGAATGGCTTTGCAAACAGCTTAAAATGTTTGATATTGTTACGAAAATCCCAAATTCAGTTAATGTCAGCTAAGTAATTTTCGTAATAATAAATTCCCTAAGGAAGGAAAAACCAAATGAGCATTTGCAGGCGCCTCATGCAGCTGCAGGCTGATGAAATTATAAATATATATTAAAATAAATTATAAATAAATATTCCTACTGTTGTGAAAGACAAAGTAGTAAAATAAAAGAACTTTGAAGTGCATTTCTCTTGATCAAAATATCCACGATCTAGTGATACGGACTGTATCTTATAAAAGCGAATTTCATAACAACTGGTGTCAGAAGTGAGATCGTGAAAACGAAGAGAAATGGTAAAATTACACGATCTAACAGTGGAACAGCTCAAACATAGCGAAGAAAAAGGCGAAGATGGTGAAAGTCTGTCAGACGTTATGCAGTTTTTACAACAATGGCAACAGCAAATACAACAACAAACGCAACAAATGCAACAACAAACGGAACAGAAACCACAACAGGAACCACAAATTGACGAGAAAATAAAGAAAAACCAACAACAAATGCAACAGCAAATGCAACAACAAACGTAACAACTTTCACAATAGATGCACAATCAATGCAACAAATGCAACAGCGATCGGAACAGATAGAATTAAAAATCCCGGAAAATCCATGCATTCTGCGAACACATACAGACGAAACGTACCAGCAATTCGAAGACAAAGTTAATGTGCTGGAAGAAAAGGTTGACAATGCGCTGAGCCAGTTTAATGCCAGACTGCATGCGCTCGAAGAACAAGTTGCTAAAGTAATAAGTCAATTTGATGCGAACGTGAAAGCCTTAGAAGGAAAAATGGGTGGAAAGTTGAGCCAGGACCCTTACGAAGTGAAGTCGGCGCCTTAAGAGAAAGAGCGTCTATACAGCAAGTTGGTATTGAATACAATGCTCCTAAATTTCACACTCCAATCATTGATGACGTGCTATGTGCAAGATGCCCAAAGAGGCAGAATAAGAACAAGAGACTCAAAGCAACCGCGCGCAAATGCTACAATTGGGACAAAGTTGGGCATAAGGCCCGTGGATGTAAATTTCGGAGGAAGGACTGGAAATTAAGTTTGCACACCAACAGTAAAGCAGGCGTGCAGTGTAAATACCACATTAAAGGATATAAATCGGGGAAATTGCCGGATGACTGTGGCAGGCAGAAACATGTAGAGAAGACAGTAATAACTCAAAACCTTAAAGACAATCGCGAAAGCCGCATGCCTGAGCAACAGAATGCTAAAGAAAATATCGTAGTCCGTCGGAGCAAGGTAGAGACAAATGTACAGTTCTCCAAGGATGACGTCCGAAATGCGCAACTTGCCGATAACGATCTTAAGTTAATAATTGCCCCTAAGAAAGGTGAACGTGTTGCTAGTGAACAAATCGACAAAGAAAGTGCCATAGCAAAAGCGTATTGGGCTCAGTGGGAGAGCCTAGTTTTCGAAGACGGATGTCTGTGGCGGATATGGTACAGTAAGGAATGTTCACACAAAAGAAGGTTGTTGGCGATCCCAAGAGCCAAGTCCAAAGAAATCATAGAAAAGCATCAAAAAGGTCCAGATGGAGAACCCTTTGGCGTGATGAAAACTCTAAAGGAGATTAGACGGAGTTTCTACTGGTTAGGATGCCATAAATCAGTAGCAGCATGGATTCATATCTGTGAGGAATGTGGTAAATCAAAACAAGCAAGACATAAGCTGAAGAACCAAGGGGGGCCAAAACGATTTACAGACAGCAATCAAAACGTAAGGGAGAATTTAAAGGCCGGAAATGATCGGAAAGCGAGCTTTATTGACGGAAACCTGGTACAACTGTATAAGCCATCGCATAGTGACAGATTCTCAACAAAATTGCAATGTAACTGGGAAGGACCGTACAAAGTTATCACGAGGATAACTGATAGAGTCTATCACATCCAAAAACATCAGAAAGGCGAAACTACAAATAAGGTAGCGCACGTGAGCAGACTGACAACTTTTGTTCGGGACGAAAAAGATTAAATGGAGAGTAGTGTTACGAAAATCCCAAATTCAGATAATGTCAGCTAAGTAATTTTCGTAATAATAAATCCCCTAAAGAAGGAAAAACGAAATGATCATTCGCAGGCACGTCATGCAGGTGCAGGCGGATAAAAACGATTCGAGGAAAACCAGGCTGGGATTAGAAATAAAACCATAAATTTAGGTATAGTAAGAAGCTTGAAAAATTGTATATAAATAGAATATTTGCGAAAAGTAGAGTTAGTCTGGCAAGAACGTAGAAGTTGAGAGTACGGCCAGAATAAATTATAAATAAATATTCCTACTGTTGTGAAAGACAAAATAGTAAAATAAAAGAATTTTGAAGTGCATTTTTCTTGATCAAAATATCCACGATCTAGTGATACGAAGTGTATCTTATAAAAGCGAATTTCATAACAATATATATGTAAATATACAAAGTAATAACTATTGATATATTCGACCTAATAAAATTACTTTATGTTGCATTATTATGTGGAATACTTTAATTTCTATAAAATGTTATCCAATTTCGCAAAACTTTGAAAATAATGCAGTTTTAGCCAAAAGAAAAAAGCAATGTAATTTTTACGCACACAACCGATCAATTTATGATAAACAATATTTATGATATCATTTTTAATAAAAAAGATTTGTTGTATAAAAAGATACTCTCGGTTAAAATCCAAGATTTTTGTAACATTTCTATAAATACTATCAACGAAATTTGAAATTCAATAACGGTTTTTATTTTTCTAAACCATGGATTGTATTTTCCAGTGAGGGAGAATAATATTTGAATACTAATAAAAATAATTTTCTGAAGATATACGAAATTTTGCGTTGTTTTTTTTCTTTTAAAAGCAACGTGGTATCTCCTCCACGTCGTTCCGTTTTTGTAAACTGTACTTTGTTTCTCTCTCTCTCACTGTCTTCATTACTTCACATAACATGCAAAATGTATTTTACATACTTAACGTAAATTATATATCTATATACATACTACTATATTTGATATTATATATGCACGGATAACCATCAAAGAATTTGTTCTTTGCTAAAGCAATATTGGCTACCCGTAAAGTATTTTTCAGATTATAAGATGCACCTTTTTACATAGAAAAATGGACTAAAATTTTGGGTACGTCTTACGATTCAAAAGAGACATTGAATTATTTTTTCAATAAATCACCTCTAAATTTGAGATTTGAAAGAAGTGATAACAATAGTTCAGATGAAATTCGACATTGACGAGACAAGTGATAGCAACGGCAGTGAAGATAGTGAAGTGTATGGAGTTTTTTTTTTTCTAAAGAAAACTTTGAATTTTTTGTTCACCCGACAGGTATTAGGGCTTTGCAAAAGTTGTAATCAGCGGCGCCTATAGGTAAAAATGACAAAGAAATGGAAAATATCAGGATACATAACGGTTGAATTTGATGGTTTCGACCTTGCTCTACATAAAATAACAGTTTTCCATTTAATATTATTGATTTATTCAGCGTCCGCCGAACGTAATCATGGATCGCTCAAAATTTTTCTTCTTCCAAATTCATTACTTTTGCAGTTTATTTGAAGAAATCTGCTCCGAAGCCTACCAAACACGTTCAGAGACGATGCTGCTCCATCACATCCCGATCGTCGGTTTTGGGTTCAACGGTTTAACAGTGGCAGCACGAATTAATTGAAAATATCATTTTTTGGCCACTTGTTGCAAGATTTGTCCAGGATACAATGTTGCAGCTCGAACGGAAAGTTCTACCAAACCCAGCGTACTCACCAGACACGGCGCCTCTTGATCAGCACTTGCTCAGATCGGTGCAGCATGGCTTGGCAGACACGCGGGTTCGCAAAGTTAAAGAAGAGCGAAAATGGGTCGGAGGGGGGAATGCTGCCAAACCAATACAAGTTCTCCTGACATGATATTGCTATGTTACTAAAAATATAGTAGAAAATAATGGATTTTGATTAATACACACTGTAACAATTTTCAACAACAAATGCCTTCCTCAAGGGAAAAGGGATCAAAATTTTTACAAACGCCTAATATTTCCATATAGATTCAAGCAATATAGGTGAACATAGGTGAATATAAGTGACATTTTCTAATTTGGACACGCTACAGACAACAGTTTGGATGTTTTTCCATACCAATTTTTTAGTTAACATAGCGAATTTCGAAAATTTGTTAAAAATAATTCCTATCAGGAAAATTTGAATTTGTTTAGCTGAAGTGTTAAAATTTGACCAATTTGTTCCGCAGAAGTTCTCGGTTGTCCTGTAAAATGGAAAATCGCAACGAAATGCATTACTTGTATACCACCAAATAAAATCCTGAGTTAATAATGCTTTAAACTTTTCGAAAAAAAAGATGCAACACCGAAGGTGACGCTTTAATGACCATATGAAAAAGAGTTCAACCAATTGGGAAAGATGTAATCGGTATAATAACGGCAGTAATTTTCGATACCCACTGCTTCAAGTCTACACATAAAAATTATAAAAGATCAATTTTATGAAATAAGAGCGTGCCTATCGATCGAAATTTTTTGTATACAGAAATTTTAGGTACTGACAGCAGACATTTCTACAAGATTTTGGTCTACTATCTCTTGTAAGATTTCATTTAAAGTTTTCAGATTACTGGTTATTCCTCTTAAACATATGTGGATTCTTATTCTTTTTCTTTATTCTCTAAAGTCGTCATCACATATATTTGCATCAACGCATTGCTATGAATTTTTTGGTTTTTCGCTATACAAACATTATACATTTAAATTAGCATTTAATAATTAGGCTACAATGAATATACCCGTCATTACAAGAAATATCATCATTTCGTCATTATAATGTTCCTTTTAGTAATTGCATATTGTTAATCATTATAACTCTCCACGCAATACAAGTATATAGCATCCCATCTCAAATTTTTTTCCACATCTGTTAGTTTTCGGCAATTTATTTTATTACGTTTAATTAATGTTAATTATTATATCCCTTCATCTACCTCTCGATCTTTTTTTGTTGGTGGCAAAATTAATATTCTCGTTGCTTTTAATAAATTTTGAAGGACAAAGTTACCATTAGTTCTTGGCGAACTGTGTCGTTCGCGTAACCCTCAAATCAATTAAAAGAAATGTATTATTAAAGGAATGGTAAAGTTTTTGTAAAAGATTCTAAAAATAATTGACAGACGATCCCGTATGCAAATGGCATTTTTTTTATTTGAATGTGAGATAGAATAAAAAGAACTTGTGACGCGAAACATATATGCTTATTTCATTACCTACGTTCAAACCAGAAAACGCATCAGAATGGACATTATTATTTTTGACAAAATAAAAGGAACTTCAACGCACTTACAAAAGATATAGAAATGAATTTTTATAAAAATTACTCTGTATAAACAATTCTCTGTAGCCAGGTAGGTCTACGTAAACGGCGGTAAAAAGTTATAAGACTTCTGTCTTCAAGGCTTCAAGAAACGGGAATGAAAACGCACACTTGAACGTGCAAGAGCAGATTTATTGCTCTGGGTTTGACCACTAACGAAAAACTAACTTAAAGATTTTTTTTTTTTTGGTCTAGAATTGAACTTTATCATTCAACACTCACCAAGATGAAAAGGAAAAGAAACTTTCAGAGCCTGTTAATTGATTCCTCCTGAGAAAGGTTCCGGCGTTGCCATTTTCCAATATTTTTTAAAGCAATTTTTTTTTTAATATTTAAATACTTCAATATAACAAATGCTTCGAAAATTATCATTCTAATACTTCTCGTTCCATCCCAAAAAAATGCTAAAGCGTTACAGTCGCTTCTCCACTTGAAATATCTTCGTGTCGTAATTAATGTAGAATATAAAATGTTCCGATCGGTGAACAGAGCCGCCCACAATTTGCAGAACACCAAAAAAATTTCTATACATAAGTGTTGAGTATTTTTGTAACGTAACTGCCTTGTGACGTGTCTTAATATCCGTATTTGCTAAAAGAAAGTAATTATTAAATTTTTTCTGATGGTACGTTTACTGCAGTCTTAAATATATTTAAAACTTTTTGTATTTTTAATTCAAGCAAAATATGTACATATTGTTGTCAAGATAAAGGTCGACTTGACCTTATTGTTTTCATTACTGATATTTTATTGACTGCATATAATTTTTATATGTATTTCTTCCTCCTGCTTGCTCATTGGAAACATTTTGAAATTACAAAACGAGAATTTTTTGTCTGTATGTCAGATATGCGTTTTGAACTTGAATACAAAATCACAAAGTTAAGCGTAAAATTTGCGCTTAAGTTGCCAGTTGCCGTTTGTTTGTCATTGGTTTTGGATTTAATTGTGGTATAATGAATGATTCGGCTTATTAAGCTTAGTTGATATCTAAGTGACATTAAGCTTTATATTAAATAAAAGTGACTTCGATGAACTCAACATATGACAGTTACAATGCACGCACCAATAAAAATAAGTCAAAAAGTAAGTATATCACTCAAGATGAAACATCATTTTTCTACAAAAAATTTCAATGAATCTGCTAAGTCTTGATACCAAACTTTTTTTATACCATTATGTTGAATAAATTTGATTTTTGTTTTAGGGAACATACATTCGAGAATTTTAGTTTAATTTTAAAATAGTTCGAAACGGTATAGCCCTGCAAGGCCGAAGAAAAATTGAAAATTTTAAAAAATGATCAAAAACAAAAATGACTTGTTGGATTTGTTTTATATTATCCAAAAAGTAGATCTAATTGAACCTAGTAAATTTATACGTCAATTCACTCACGCGCATTCTTGTCAAATTTGCATTATAAATAAGTTTAAACTTTTTAGTCACATAATGTCGATCTCAGCCTAGCACTTCGCTTACAATAATCGAAATAAAAATTACGATATAGAAATCTTAAAACGACTTTCAGAAAAACCCCTACATGATAAGAGGTTTAGAAAATTAAATGACGTGATTGCAATTTTTTATTTTTAATTATATTCCATTTGTAAAATAAGATAAATTAAGTAGTGGATGTTCATAACAACCAGAAGAGTTTAAGACGGACGCACCTTTTATTAGAACGATCAATTCAGAAACCAATCGTAATGAGTGTTTTTATCAAAGTAATCAATTGCATCCGGCCATTTTAATGGCCGCTCTCCATTCAACAACAACAAAAGCTGCATAATGATAGCATGTTGGGATGTTAAGTTGATGTGAAAAATTTGAATTGGATCGATCCAAGATTTTGAAACTCCTCTTATATAATTGTTTCTATGAAAGATAGAACTTTATGCGGCAAAACGATCTAACTTTTAATATTTCACAATGAAAATTACTCGACAATAGTGGTTTCATATAAAACTCAATCGTACGATATTTGGATCATGTAGATCTACTTTCTGTACCTCAGCCTCAAACCCCGTAAAGGCCCTCATGAAAACTAAGCCTTTATATGTCAACAAACTATAACTTTTTGACAATAAGATTAATTTCGCATGCCAGTTTATTTATTTACTTATTTATCCCACTGCCTTTTTCTCGCGGAATACCCAAAGTTGGTCCCATAACACTTTCTTTTTGTGAGAGTTTCGGAAAATACACCAACGCAGTACAAAATTTAAAATACCTTAATCAACGTGCTAGATCTTCTTGACTAATTTTCATTATGATACATAAAAGATGAAACGCTTTTTTGGAATGTAACAACAACATTCAATGAATAGTTCCATCCGATTGAAATTTTCCACTTTCCATTTAGCTTACTAAAATATTATTCTTCACCGACTTTTGCCGAAATATGTTAAAAATTGCAAATAATTTTCACATTACTTTTTGTAGATATATCGAAAATTGCTAAGTACAGGTTGAATACAGGGAAGAACATCAGGCAGATAGACGGACAGACGTGCCATCAAACAAGTTGGTATACTAAACCGTGGGTCTATCTCAGGATCACCTGTTGAATCGACTGGTAATGAACGTAAGGCCCATATCAAGTTCTTTTGGAGATTGCATACAGATGCATAAATTAAATAAAAACGTAGCGAAAGTGGTATAAGGTATAAATAGATTTAAAACAAGAACAAATTTCCAATACGCCCCACTCCTTTACATTAGTTCTTGATACTACGTATTCAATGTAATGGGTAAACAGACCCATATAGAGATATAGGTGCAGAGCAGATGTTTACCTCCAATGAACTGAATCAAATTTTATTATTTAAAAAAAACCTTCAAGAGATAAGAAAAAGTTGAAGTAAGTTGGGCATAAACTTTATTTTAGTTGATAATTTTTAATAACTATCCAATTTTAAGCCAAAAATCCAAAAAATTTAATTGTATACTTAATAATTGCAGCTAAACTAAGTCAGCATATTAGGTATACAAAGAATATGGTATATAATACACATGAAAATACCTTCAATTTCCAAATAAAACTTTACTTTTAATTCTTCTATTCATTTTTAGTAAAACTTGTTTCTACTTTTATACTTTTTTTTTTGTTATCAATTTTTTTTTATCTGTAACTGTTGCAAAGTGAAATTAAAAATTTGACTTTACTTTTTCCCTAGCGAGAATTATTTATCTGTAGGCGTACCGTAGTTTTACAAATATCAGTTTTGTATTGCGTTATATGAAAATAATGAAATACAAAAGCGGAACATCATATGTCATTAGGACCATAAAAGAAAACATGTGATATGAATAACATATGAGGTTTACTTTCAACTTAGTAAACGGCAATTGTGTTGATATTTGCAGGCAGAATTCTACCATAAGTTTTTATCCACATTTTAAGGAGTATAGTTCGCTCTTCGAATCAATTTCAAAAAATATCAGTTTCACTTTTTAGTTTAGAGAAAAACATATATATATATATATGCACTTTATAAAATGCTCTCATGGAATTTGAAAAGATCCGAGAGGCACACATATGTATAACAGATGTTGATTAATTAATATGTTGTATGTAAAGTAAAACGCAATAAAATTCCCAAAAGTACTGAGCTAATAGTATTGCACACTTTTAAATAATTTTAAGTAAAGAGCTGAGTGCGTGAACCCAAAATAAAAAAAAAGTTTAACTAAGCACTTACGCGCGTATTTTATATAAAACGCTAACGCTGTTTTAAGCAGCTTAATCCCCATTCCCAGTTGCCTAACATTAATGAAGCCTACAGCAATACAAACGTGCTTAAACAAAATTTATGATATATATAAAATTTATACTGAATTACCAAAAATAAAGATTCCTAAAAGGGAACATCTTCTTTTAACAAGACTATAGTTTTCCTCTGATTTTCATTCTAATGCAGATTAATGCAATGAATAGTATTGCGCAACTTAATCTAAACCTTTTAGAAGGGAAACAACACAAAAAAAAGAGGAAAAATGAGTTATCATTTAGAAAAATTTTTAAAGAAAATTTTACAAAGCAATCAAGTGAATTTATATAATATATAAGATTAGGCTACAATAAGATTTTTTTACAATTTTACATAGCATTAATTTCAAATTGTATTAGATTTTTTTAAAACATTATAAACTCTGTTAATATCTACTTGGTTTTCTTTCCTTTTTTTTGTTTTCATTATGTAAAATGACGACCAAATTCATTCTTTATAATCACGGAAAGAAAATCTATAAGATGGTACTTTGTCCCTTTTAGTTTCGCAAACCAATCGTTTTTTTTGTGAATCTACTCAATTGTAGAGCAAAAATTGCTTTAATGTTCAAATCAAAAATATGCTTTTGACGTTATTATTTCCGTTTGTCTACTGTAAGGCGCTACTGGTATGATTGTCGTAGAGTATTTACCCTAATAGTATAATAGAAATGCATTTTCCACTAAAAACATCCAACAATTTTTACATGAGTCTGAGTCACGCACACATTTTTTGGCATCAAATTTCATAATAAAGGTATTAAACACCCACTTGTCGACATGCTTCCAACTTTTTAATGCAAAAATTTCTGCAAAATTTATGATAAAACCTACGCTTAACATGCTCCTGAGTCATGTACATGATAAAGGAGATAAATTGAACATGTAGACACAAAAAATAATAACAACGTTCTCAACTCATATTTGCCAAAAAAAAAAACTGTATACAAAAAAGTTTACGAAGGTTAGAGAAATTTAAGCATAAAGCTTATATGATATGTATGATATTTTTAAGGAAACGGTCGAGGGAACTGCACGCCGTTTCTAATTTTTGAGAAAACATATTTTCAATAATAAATAAAAAAAATTTTAAAAGCATATTTTAGGCCATTTCTAGATAATAAAATTGGGTTGGTAGACATATTAGAGAAAATATATAATCTGCGGCAAGAAACTCATGAGGTATATGTAATCTCTATTATTAACAATACCAGCTCTATTTGTCATTCACCATTCCGACTGCGAAATTACGTCCAGGAGACCTTATTTCTCAACCTCAAGGGACTACATTGGTTCTAAAGATTTGAAAATTCAGGACCAGTAAGTCAGAAGCTTTATCTGGCCTCGTAAAACCAACTACTTACTGCAACAGACGCGCACAGTTTCGTATTGAAGCCTACACCATGTTTTGCTCTGGAAAATAAGTGGCAAACGGAAAAGAAAATATAACCTTTCCGTCCTCCGCAATCATGTGGAAAATTTCAATCAGATCGACGCATTCAATTCTGAGAAATCGTGGCCGTAGAAATCAGAAATAGAGTTTCCATTAAATAAAGTAGCAGTCGCAATTTCCTTCTTTTTTGTTCTAAAGTCTTACCTCCATTGGTATGAAAATTTGAGAGAAATATGTTTTATCAGATATATGTGAAATAGAAATATATAAAAACATAAAAAAAATTTTTTTTTTAAATTTATATAAAAAAAATAAGCGAAAATATGCTTTCGTTTTACGTCTTGAAATCCTTAAGACACATCGGCGATTTTTATGAAATTGGTTTATATCCGCTCCTACATGTGCTGAATAACCATATATAAGCATAACACTAAGTTGGCAAACGTGGTTCTTAGTTTATACGTGCATTTACAAAGTGTTGACAAACACTCCAATCCTTCATATCTATAGTATGTTATGTTATATGTATATATATGTTATGTTATGTTATGTTGTGTATGATGATCTATAGTGCACTATTATGCATAATATTCTACGTTGCATATTGCAGAAGCCAGTAATGATCATTGGGAGATAACAACCAAAAGGAATATATCGTCTATTGAAATTGATTAATATTGGAAATTTAAATATAAATATGCGTATTTCAGTTAATTAAGGAATTAATGTGATATTACAGCAACAAAAACACCAAAAAGGCTACATAAGCACTGGTACGTATCGTTTCAGAGACGTCTACAGTAATTTTCATCTTATCTACAGATTGCCGACAAAAATATAACATACTATGTTTTTGGAAATTTCATTTTTCTAGCTACAAAAGGCGTGATTGTGCGCAAGTCATTGCCACTTTCAAATTTCATTCCATCCCGTTCCCCGTTATGCAAATTTCCAAGGCCAGTAATCCCTGCGTTAATATAAAGAATAACTAATAACTTGCTTCTGTATTTAAAATTACGATAGAAAATTTGCACACGTATAAAAATGTGCAAAAGTGAAATCATTGTGATCTGTGTAGATTGCCAAATTACGATTCTAATGTTAATGTTTTGGTTACAAGCAAACTGGCATGTCAGATTTTGTAACATTGATTAAGTTCATAAACGATATTAAGGGAAGCTTTTAGTTTGTTTTCAAGCACTTCAGCTAAAAAAAGGAAAAACTCGCTTTCTCGTTGTACAGTGAAAAGCCATAATAAAACGCGACATAATCGTGTTTTCAGTGAGACGATTGCTTTTGGTGCTACTTTAATACTTGGTAGATCGATGGTACGCTGGTAAATCGATCTGTTTTCATTAAAACTGATATATTTTTTTAAAATGTCTTTTGAATCTTTTAATATATTTATATTATAATTATTTTCACGGATTAAATACGAATTTACAATTTTATCTGCCTCCATTTTTTATTATTCACTATTAGTTTTCCCGATATAAAGATGGAATTTTCAAAACTTAACTGTCAATGTTTCAAAATTCAATGGTTTCAAAACGAAAAACTGAAGTGGTTTCACGACCCTCGTGATTGTGGATTCCGTACAGAATAGTGCGTAAGTTCCCTCAAAAAAGGTATAAAATTTGTTCCTTTTTTCTAGAAGCAAACTAGAAAATTAATTCAAATTTCTTTTTTTAGCTTGCCCGTACCCATAAAAAAAAGCTATTACTACATCTGCTCATAAATTCGAAAATATTAACCAAAAGGAAGGAAGGAATATTAAGTACTTGTACTCCCAATATTTTTGTCATGAATTTATGATACCGTCATCCTTTTTTTCGTAGTAGTATGTTATTTCTCACACACCAATAGGTATCAGGAATGCTGTGAACCTGCGTAAGGGCGACCACAGGTAAACATTTGGTAAATAATGCATTTTTTTTGCAATGTATAGTAATGTAAATCAAAAAGGCTGCGCTGACTATTTATTGAAAAATAGATAAAATTATAATATGAAAATCCTTCAATCCTTTTAATCTTGCAATTTTGTTTTCTATTTGTTTATATTGAACTTGACTAAAATTTACTGTCCCCAAGCCCATGTCAGACAAGTTTTAGCGTGCCCTTTTATAAAAACAGCAATCGTAAGAAATTGTATTAAATTATCTACAGACGTGCAAGATATATTTTAATATTGTGCCTTTGATTCGATATTAAATTGCATCAAAAGCATAACTCTTTAACATTTTTTTTTATTTTATTCCAGGCAGCAATAATTGAAAAAGTTCTGATCATTCTCTTGTGGACAGAGACGTTCGATTTTCTTTGCGTAAAGCGCTACTTATCATTTGGCAGTTTCAAGAATCAACAACCCATCTTTATAACTACGATAAGGATCACTGACGGTGGAATCACTAGAATAATAAAAAAACTAGTAAAGAAACGTTTTTATTCAAATCAAATGTCCTAAGGTTTACCGTAACATTACATATAAAGATATAAATATGCGAATGTATAAATATGTAAATGATGAACTGTGTGTATATCTTGGGGGCATTTGTATGTATTTATATATATATATAATATATAAGAGTTCTGCTCAGAGAAAAATGAATTAAAATTATTAAAAAGATTGCAAATTTTTCCTTTCCTATATGTCAAAAGTACACAAACGTATACATAATTAATATATAAATTAATACCATTTTGAATGAAAGAGTGATTGACGTTTTTGAATGAAATTACAAAAAAAGCGATTCTTTGTTCTAATCGTTTTGCAAATATGAATTTTTTTTTGTTATTATGTTTACACTCCTTGTTTTTACTTAAATTGAAATTTATAGATACGTTTTCTTTATGTATTTCAATTTTCTCAGCATGAGACTTTGTGTCACCTGGCTCCATGCCAATCTCTAAAAAAAAGGCAAGTAAATATTACTGATGGACAAAAATACAGTTTTTGTAGGTTAGTAATGTTAAAACATCTTTATTGGGTAATTTCGAATATCGCGAACAAAAACAAAGCAAAATTAGACGAACCATAAGTGAAATTCAAATATTTTCTAGATGCGTACCACGTATATTGGAGAAGTGTCTGAGAAAAACGTTGCCTTGAGGCCGGCCACCGGTTTTATGACTTTGATAAATATTTGTGTTAACTTTAAATGGATACTTATTTGCTATACATAATAACTTGTTTGTTGTTGCAATTTGTTAAACTATCATACAAAATTAAAGAAGAACGAATAAACTTTTGCTTCAAAATTTCTTATCACTTTTTCGATCTAGGTGCAATCGCTTTGAATAAGAAAACTGTGTGTCAACAATACATTTCGTAGGTTGATTCAAGTGCAGCCTTTATCGCGTTCTTTCTTTTGGTCCTATAATCAACTCAAGAGTCTTCCCCGAATCGGTTTCTGGGATGGATAAGTTTGTATTCGGAATTATCTATATTAGCTGGATACGTTGCCTCTAATGTTTATTTATTTATTTATTTAAAACTCAACAACTACATTTCAGTTGTCGAGTTCTTTAACTATGAGAGACTATCTTGTTGTTATTAGGAATTACAATACTCTTAAGCATATATACTTATTTTGATTTACGGATAGGTAAATACTAGAGTAGTAGACTTATTAGCACTTCGTGGTGTACTGGGATAGTATACATAATTACTACAAATTACAAATAAAGTTACAATATAAATTTAAGATTTACTTGTACATAAATAAGCATGCAAGCCGCTTACAATGGTGCACCCCCTCCCAAACAACTAATTCAGAATCTAGACGCGAGTGAAGCCACATTTGCTAATCATGGCAACCGACAAAGGCAGAGCCAAATTTACTGTCAAATTCATAACCTATTTGGATTCAAAGTTAAATGGGACGTGGAAAAATCCTTTGCATTAAGAGTAACACTGTTTTAATAGTCTTTAATAAATCAAAAATTGTGATCAAGTGATAGACTTCATTTAAATTATTACAAGCAACTCTGAGAGGATTAAACAGCTCGTAACTGTATTTACAATGATTAAGCTTAATAAATACTAAGTACCTAGAGCAGCGATTGGGAACATTACATCGTATGTCCACAAGTAATGTCGGCTAATCAACGGTACCGTTGATTACCACAATTAAGAAGGTAACCCAGAATAAATCTGCGTCTCTCAAATGAAGCTAAGGACAAGTTGTAATGTATTTTCATACGGCGGCAGAGAAACAAGTGTCCCAACCCAAATTCCTAAGCGCAAACAACAAGAATTGCTTCAGATAGTCTACAATATAACTATAACCTATGTGTATAGTGAACCTGCGAAGAGCTCCGTTCTTACAGTTAGGCACGAAACTTCGAAGATTCATTTTTGTATTTTGTTAAGGTATTATAGATGGATCTGGCCTTCCCTAATCGGATCACATTGAGTCTTTGAGGCTCAGGTGAACTTTGAAGTTCAATGTTTGCACAAAAAGTAAGTACTTGAAAATTTGCTTTAAATCATGTTGTCAAAATTAATCCTCTTCGATCTTCTCAGAAACGTGACGTGAAGTGCGTCACAGGCTCGCAGTCAGCACGGAACCCCATATCTCATACAGGAAACGCCCAGTGGACGCAAAGTTGGGGATATAGATGCGCTAGGTAACTGTGCATACTATGCCAGAACCATAACCGCTGTATCAAATGTAATAATTGCCTATGTAATAATTATTTATGCTATGAACTTAATCAATGTTTATGCTTAACTGTAATGTTTATAAAACGTCTTACAAGCAGATTCATGTGGAAAATGGAATAAATCGAGGTAACATAAACTGAATTCAGGTTTCTGCGTTTTTTGTAAACTTCAATAGACACATGATACAAATTTCCGTGTATATTCTACAAAAATGGAAGCCAGGCCCACCTAATACTATAGAGTATGAGTTTTTAACTGGTCACTGGTTTTTTAGTCTTTTTTGGAATAAAGGCGTTAGATATGAAAGATAGTGCCACTGATGAATGCAATCTGCTTACTTTGCTATATTTTTGAAGAACTTTTTCATTTTTACATAGTTTTTACATAGTTCAAAATGAGAATATGTATGGCCTATTGGTTTGGATACGGAATGCCATTTTCATTAGCTATTTTAAAACGATCACTTTCGCCCCTGTGTGGGAAAACCTACTCATGAAATGGAATACACCACTCATTCCGTGGTATTCATGGGATATTATAGCTTCCAATTAGGGCAGAATATAATCCAAGCGAGGCTTCTTTTCTTGTGACGCCTCTCTATGGATTGCAAGATCAGTTGTCCCTTTTCCCTACAGAACCCATACTCTGTGTAAAAATGAGCGAAGTTATTGCTGGCGATGGTTAATACTTTGAATGAACCAGTTCCCGCCACTTTCTTGCAACAGCAGTTCTATTTTCAAATGTAAAAGAAACTATATTCTAATGACAATTGATTACAATAAGCGGGTTTCCATTGGAACAAATTAATCTTAATAATATATAAATATATATATATATATATTACAAAAAGATTCCAATATAATCGCATATTAAAACAATGAAAGATGTTATACGGTTGAATTGAAAAGTATATTTATAATAATTTCATTCTTTCTATAAATAGATGACGGTATAAGTAGCAGACGTTCATAGCTGATAAGCTAATATTTCAAACGACAGTCGTAAAAGGGGTTCCAAGTCTATGCGAAGGTAAATAAAGTTTAAGTTGAAGGCTGCACAGGTATTCATACTATGGAAACGTTCACTTACCGTTATATTCTTTTGTTTTCAAAGTTAATGTAGCTAGAAATTGATATAACTATAAGTTTTGAAAACGCTAAAGAGTAAGTACTAGTGCTAAGCAAGTGCGTGAACATTTAAATAGTATATAAAAACAACATTGGTTTTGCAAACACGTTGCTGCAAATGTGCGCGTAAAATTTATTTATCTATTTACTCGTTCGCAGCTTAAATGCTATCTATCAAAAAAAAATTTTTTATTTTATGCATACTGGAAAAACAAAATTAACTTAAACATTTCGCACCGTTGTTATTTATGTCCATTTCACATTTTGTTACTTATTTCCGGTTGTATTTTCATTTAATTATGTATCAATAGCCTGTATTGCTTAGTTTATTTACTGAACGTGGAGCAAAATATATTTTATAAACAATTTAGCAAAAAAAAGGCTTGCTAAGTGCCGCTAAACCAATTGTAACTTGCAAGCTGATTGTCAGAATATCATAAAATTTTAAGGGGGATGAATATTTGCTGTAATTTCAATTTAAAACGAATACTATTAAAAAAAAAAAGTATATATATATAGCGTTTGCGGATTGACTTCATTTGTCATTAACGAAAGGCGCTGACTTTTTTATACATTTGCGTCATACAGTGGGTATCCAAATACAAGACTCGCCATAAAGCTTTATGTTCTTTGCAGATTTTTTTTCGAGTTTATTTTTCATCTTTACATCTTATCATCCAGCAATGAATAAACGCACCCAGCACTTGCGATTTCTTATCCAATACTAATTCATGGTTACATTTATCACGAAATGAATATAGTCCTTCTTCTTTTAACTTTATTGTAGAAGAATACGGAATTGTATTTTTATCTTTTTTGCTTTCTAAGGTAACGGCGGCAGGTTGTTTACTTCGCTAGTGTGTGTACAGAAAAATTCAGGTCATTATGTTAGTCAATCAATTTTGCGTATGGTTGTAACTAACTTAGAAAAAGACCTAAATTTATCGGCTTTTCTTTCACTTTCCTCTTTTAAGAACCTAATAAAAGCTAAAGAAAAGCGCAAAGAGGTAAAAGCGGCAGGCAAAAAAAAATTATCTACACACATAAATATACTCGGCCATTTGATAAAATGTATATGTTTTTATGAAATTCGCTTTTTTACGATAGGACTAGTGCCACTAGATCGTGGATTTTATTTTCCACTGAAGTATAGTTTAAAATTCTTTTGTTTACATTTATATTCCTTAACAGTAGGATTAATAACAATTTATTTTGGCAGCATTCTCGACTCAAATGTTCTTGTCCGAGTCACTCTGCCTTCCGTAAATATTCTATTTATATACATTTTTACGTATATGTTACTATTACCTAATTTCAAGGCTTTATTTTTAGTCCGTTAGCCTGCTTTTACGGTAATCATTTCCCTCAGCTGGCAGCTGCATGACGCGCTTGCGAATGTATACTTAGTCTTTGCATGTCTGCTTTTCGGCTAATCGTCTTCATCGGCCGGCAGTTGCATGACGCGCCCAAATGTGTATTTGGTTTTTCCCTCTCTAGGTAATTTGTTATTTGGAATTTTTGGGATTTCCGTAGCACTGCCCTCCATTTAATCTTGTTCGTCCCGAACAAGGTCATTTCCATAAGCTATCAGTCTGATTTTTGTGAACGCGGTCGACTCTATCAGCAATCCTCGTGATGACTTTGTACGGTCCTTCACAGTTAGATTGCAATGTTGCTGAAAATCTGTCACTTATATGAGGCATTTACGCTGTACGCCTGCTTTACTATTGGTGCGCAACTTCAAATGCGAGTCCTTCCTCCGAAATTTACATTCGCGAGCAATGTGACCAACTTTGTCGTAATTGTAGCATTTGCGCACGGTTGCTTTTGGTCTCTTGTTATTATTCTGCTTCTCGAACATTCTTTACATAGCACGTTTGGGGCGTCGTCAATAATGGGGGATTGAAATTTAGGACCACTGTCCCCAACACCAAGTCACTGTGTTGCCGCTGTTTCTTTTGAGGCGTCGACTTTACCTCGTAAGATTGGAAATTGGCTCAACTTTCCACTCATTTTTTCTTGTAAGACTTCCACGTTCGTATCAAATTGACTAATTACTTTAGTAACTTATTCTTCCAGAGCATTCAGTCTGGCATCAAACTGGCTCAGCGCATTGTCAAGCTTCCCTTCCAGCGCATTGATTTTGCCATCAATTACCTGATACACCTAGTGTATACGTGTTTTCAGGATGTCTTGACTTTCCTGAATTTTCTCGATCTTTTCTGTTGTCCCGTCAATTTTAGATACTATTTCTTGTTGTCCTGACTGCATTTGTTGCATTTGTTGCATAAACTGCATAACAACGGCGCTTGATATTCTTGTACCATCTTCGTCTTTTTATTCGTTGCCTTTTTCAACTGCTGCAACTGTATTTTCCGTTCCTACCAAGTTGTCATTTTCCTGTTCTCTTTGGTCTTGTTTTGGAATTTCTTGTGTGCATAGCTTTGCTGCATCCGGCTTACTATAGCTTCAACATACGTACGTGCCTCTCGTCTCTCACCGGTAGCACATGCATGTTCTTCTTCTACAATACTATCCGCCGGGTAGAAGTCATAACAATCCCCGTACAATTCAAATACGGAAGTATTCTCTCCCTCTTTCTGTAATCGCTCCCAAAGTCGGCGCTGCAGCTTTTCTTTTTTATTACTCTTACCACCAGTTGCTATTGCTTTCCTTTCCCTCAGCTCCGTAGCTCAGATAGATAGAGAGAGAGAAAGAGAAAAAGAAAGAGAGAGAGAGAGAGGGGGAGGGAGAGAGAAACCATAGTATAAATAATTGCATGGATTTGTCCTGCGCAGATCTGGTAAATGATTTCAGATCGATATACGCTAATTAATATTGAAATTACGAGATATCCCCTAAAGTACAAAAATTTATTTATCTAAACTTTTTCTGATGTTAAGTAATCCTCTGGTCCGCAGATTCATTTTCAATATCGTAATGCTTCCATTGGTCACGGCGCGATTGTTTTTCAAATCAAACAAGAATGGTATAGAATGTAATCTATTCAAAGCTTTGAGACGATATATATTGTTGCGTAAAGCTATATGCACTTTTATTGCACATATTGCAATCTTAGTTGTTCCCTACTTTCTAGAATAGATGCGGCTTGTTCCAGGAATAAGGAAAAAACATAATCAAATGAAGAAAACATCTAGATCTAATTAAACAATATGTTATTAATTACACCAAATAGCAGATTAGTTCCAAGTTGATTTGTGGAAATTGAGCAAAACTAATAAATCGGTTAATAATTTCCACGACTAAGTAAGATGCTTTTTTTACAGAACTTCAAAATCTTCATAATAATTTTCTCTTTCCCTGATGATCCATTGATTTTTTTCTAAAACGTTTTTTTGCAAGCGGATTGTAATCGTTGTGCGCCGAGTCTGTGGAATATAGTGGGTGGACCACCAAATCGAAGTTCAATTCATGCATTTTTGCCGTTATTACGATCAACTGGTGACACAGAGGTTTGCTGCCTCTGTAAAAAAAGCTTTCTCAAATTTAATTTTTCATGAATGATACTACCTTTTGGTACTTTTAGGTTGTCAGTTATCTTTTACACAATTATTGTTCGGTTATTGAAAATAATTTTCAACATTTTGTTGATATTTTCCCGTCTAGCCGAACCTTTTGAGCGCGGCATTCGTGTTCGTACGAGTTTGAATCCTAGTATTGATAAATTTGTCAAGTGGTTCGTATTTGCTTACACAGAGTTTCACGTTCTATCTATAATTTTATGTTTATAAATAGATTCTTTCTCTTTTCGAAATTAATTTGTGAGAAAAGATTAAGATGAAGAATATTCGCCGTCCGTGTTAACTTTATAGTAAATGTTTAAATGTTTTTCATTGGTGTGGCAAGTTTTGGTTAATTACTGAATAAGTTTTCAAATCACGTTTTCACGCACTACAATAATGTAGTGGCCGTCCAGTTGTCAGTTCTATAACGTTCTTCAAAAAGAAAAAAATGTTTTTCTTGTTAAGCATTAAGCAACGATAGTTGAAAAATGAAAATGTCAAAGACTAACGGTTTATTCTTTGTATAAAACGGAAGTTGACACCAAAAATGAAAACAAAATCACTTCATAAACGATCGTAAAAAGCTTCCGTTTGCAAAACACTTTATAAAATTGTGTTCTAATGATTTAATGTACTTGCGTGGGATGAGTTTTTATGAGTAAATTTATACTCATCACAGGTTTGCAGAATTTATAGAATGTAGACATAATCATCATTCCTAAAAATTATGATACCATATCTTATAAGAAGAGACGATTTCGGTTGAAAGGTTTTGTTTACAATGCATACATCCTCCTAGATCTATGTTGTATAAAAATTGTTTTTCTTTTTATATCTGCTCTTCGCTTACATTATATTAAATTAATATTATTTAAGCACAATTTCATGTGACGACAACATTAACTAAAAGTGGATATTTCCGGTAAAATTTTAGGAAAGTATTTATCGAAGCCCTTCACTTTTCATTTTCTTTTTCAATTTAACAAGAATTTTCAATAAATTACTATCTACATTAATACAGTATATCTGAAAAGTGAAAAAAGCCGACGCGAGCTCATAAGAAGTTGTGAACGACGTGGAGGAAAAGGTCATCCCGACGGTCTTCCAAATAGTGCTATCACTAATTTAGTTTCCGCTCTATTTGTCCAAACGCTACTAGTTTATAATATAATAATAAATAAATATAAATGTATAATATAAGCAATTTTAACAGTGCTGAAATTAAGCAGTGTGTAAATTTTTAGTAAGCCATGTAAGCTTGTTCCCAACCTTTTTCCTTATTACTCCCATCAAGTTAAAGTGCTAAATCGCCAAACCTGTTTCTTCAGCTCAAGAGCATTACCGAAGAGTAAGTAATTTTCCATATTTTCTCAAAATTGCCTAACTTTAAGTCTGATATTCAGTTTTTTATTAACTAAGTACATTAAATTTTAAATTTAGCTAAATCGCTCGGCAATACCAAAAAAATATTCAAGTGTGTAAACAATAAAAATGTAGTTGTCAGTTAACTGAATGCGTTCTATATGAAATGGTAATTTGAAAAATATACAATGTATAAAACGTACGATACGATGAATATTAGAGAATTCACTCTATACACTGTAGTCAAATACACGCATGTGATCTGGTGATGGGTATTAACGAATTCGATCTATTTTTATTCGTGCAATTGCTTTCTTCTTTTTGCTTATTCTTACGTCTGCACCTTTATTTTTCCATAATGTCAATTTTTTAATTCTTTCTTTTTCATTCTTTAATTTCTGTATATATAACTTTTGTTCAGTTTTCAAAAATATGTTTTTGATGAAGATTAATTAATTTTTAGAATTAATTGTTTATATTGAAGCAAACTTTTTTTGTACGCACGTGTATGACTAAAGCTATTTATCCCACACATGGACTATTATAATAAACTTGTAAAATTTTTTTGACCTTAAAAGGTTGTCTGCAGTTTGATTAAAATTAAGGTATAAAATAATTGCTAGAGACAGTAGTGGTTAATTACTGAAATAATAAAAAAAAAAAACGCTTTCTTAGAAACACAGCATGTTTTTTTCTTTACCTGCACTCACGTCAATCGAAATATCAAAATATAATGAAAGAACACAGAACAAAAACGGGAATTATATTCATCTTGGACCATACAAAATGAGTTTTTAAATGGATTTCACGCCTTCAACGGGGAGAATGTCAGAAAGTACTTAAATAGAAACTAAATAGGGAGAGAATAGCAAAATAATGATGTTTTTTTTTTCAATTCACTTTATAAAACAAGTCCTTGTGAGCGTTTTCGATTTTTTTATTTGTGTTAACTTCACATGCATTAAGCAAAGATCGTTAGCTAGTTTCTTTCTGTACTACACTTTTGGCAACTTGGTATAATGCCAATCCTAAAGGTAGAATTGTTACATATAAAGGAAGTACATACCTAATGATTTAATTTAACGTATTCTTCCGATTGAGCAACAGAATCGAACGAAGCATAAATATAAGTTTTATGTAATCTTTTCTTCAAGCTCTCTTTCGTTGCTTTTTTTCCACGAAGTGGTCATCAGTGATTGCAGGGCACATTGCATTTATTTTCTAAAGGAGCGAACAAAACATATTACGCCGCTTCATAAACAAAACTAAAGCTAGGTTTTAAGAACTATTATTTTTTTCGTCGATATTGGATAGAAAAGATTGACTGTCCCCAATTAGCTTTTAGACTAATTTCAACAAATGCAGACACATAAAATGTGAATAAGTCGATTTCTTTATTCACGCTCTCATGAGTGAAAGTATATCAAGGTCATACATAATTCAATAAATAACTTTATACAAATCGTGAATTTAAAGTCAATTAGGACGCTAGGCTTATGTTTTAAACATATAAGATTTGCAAACTGTGACGTCTTCATAGGAATCTTCAAACTTCACGCATCATTATAAGTCAGGCGCCTGAGATATACATAACATAATTTTTGCCAACTTTCACCATGTAAAATCTCTGCGAAAATAATACCAAACAGGAGGCGGGTTAATATATTCTTAGTTCAAAAGGAAGCGGTTCTGAGTCGGAACGATTGATGAGAAATGAACACGACACCATATCCGAAGCATAAAAAACCGTGGCATAGACCAAAGAAATCATTACTATTGGGGATAAAGCTGAAGCATCACAAAACCATTTGTCCTCTTTGCACAAGATTCATATTCCGTCAAAGAGATGAGCACTTGTACAGTTAACATTGAGCACTACTTTAAGAATGAAAGTAAAACAAATAAATACATTGAACCACGACTCACCACTGAATACCGTGCACCGCTTTGTCTAATACAATCATCCATATAACACCCTTCGGCGAAAACGCACCGGTGTACCGAACTTCATCAAAATATCTCAAAAATTACGATCTGCATGTTGAACGCAAACAGATATCAGAAGGGCAGGCATACAGACGAGCATAGATGGATTCAGAACCACTTTCCATATTCCTCCTTCTATGTATTGTGTACATTCGAACATTTCAATATACCTTTGTATCATAAGTGGTGTGAAGTACAAAAATAATTTTTACTATTCTAAGTGAATTGGGATTATCTTGCACACGTATTATATGTATATATGTAACATGTATTATATCACGTACATATTAGATCATATTTTTACATTAATTGTAAATTCCTAGACATACACGCAATTTTTTTACGAACTGGGACCATATTTACATCAGACTCCACGTTATCTATTTAAAGTCGTCTACCAATTTTGGGCGATAAAAAAAGAAAAAAATAACACCTCAAGGTTCTACAACTTTGAGAAAGCAAAACTTTGGTAAAAAAAATAATGGACTGCTTTTAGCTATACAAGTCAGAGAGTTATAGTAAGTGGAATGTTTTTCTGGGCGAACTCTCTTAGCTATCATCTGAACTGACAAACAACAGAAAATTAACCTTCTCTATCCTTGGTTGTCGAGAATATGTGTAAAATGTGAAGTACCCAACTCATATCTCAAAACGTTACCGACATGACTAAGTGGACATAAATTATGTAGTTCGTAAAATTTTATAATTACCACAAATATTCATTATTCACGCTGATCAAGAATATATATACCTTACGGTAGCTAAGATAACCCCTTACTTTCGATAGATATAAATGTACACAAAGTCAACCATTAAAGTTTGCCAAGTGTTCTGGTAAATTTATATATGTAATTTGTTTTAAAATCTGCTGCTGCTCATATAACTACTAGATACTTCATTATTTTATAATGAATCACTTCTCATTATAAAATAATAATAACAAAAAAAACAGGAAAAATGATTGTGAAAAAATATGTAGAAGATTTTGGACTTTATGCGTGCTTTCGAAACAAAAGTATTAACGATCCTAAAAATTGAAATTCCTAACTAAAATTAATATTGTCGGTTAAATAGTTCTCGAAGGTGCACTTCTATCATATGTTTATATATCATACTACACTATATACTCAAAGTGTATAACAATATAAAATTTTACCAGCAACCTTCTTTCTACGACTTTCTGTAGCATTTTGCTGAAAATAAAATGTAACTCTTTTTTTAATCAAAAAATATAAAAACACTACACATGCAACTTGTCCTGCCTGTTTAAATCGTTATTTGCGTCATACAACATAAAAGAAATAAGTAAAAAAAACTTATGAGCGTCGACGCGAATGCCGGACACCCATCATGTTGAAGAACATATACGTATTGAAAATAATATCGAGAAAGTTTTTTTGTACCGGTGTTCTTGTATACGACATACACATACAAGTACGTATGTATATTTGTCTAATCCATAACGTATCTTTGCTATAATGTGGAATTAAACGACAAAAACCGGTTGCTCAATATTTTGTCGCGATTGTTTTGTTAACTATAAAGTGCTGATTAAGATCGTTTCTTTCACATTTCATCTCGTAAAATTTCAGGTTTTTATCTCAATTTTAATACTTATACCATTTGCGGTACAAGGTATATTAAGTAGCTTGACGATATGCAGACGGGCTTAAGATAGACCCACCTTTTATTACACCGATCGATTCAGAATCATAATCTAAATGGATCTAAGAATGTCCGCCCGTCTAATGTGTGTCCAGCTAAATTTGTATTCAAGCTACAGGTCGCAAATTTTTGAGGTATTTTGATTGAAATAAGTACAGTGACGTGTTTTGGCCCAAAGATGAAAGCTAGTAAAAATGTAACTCCCTATTCTGAAAAGTCGTTATATGGAAAAAATTTCGGTTTTCAAAACTTCTTGCCAAAGGGTCTAAGTAGCCGTATTTCGGCACTTTTAAGTGGTAGAAAATTTTTGGACCGATTGCGTCAATTTTTGAGCCCCCTCTCATATAACGAAAACTGATGTTCCTGCGACAACTACGTGTAATATTCAATGCTTCGTGATGTAAATTATAACATAGCAGTAATTTAGCGTAAAAAACTAACTGTAACGAATTTGGACCATCTCGACCTATTTTTTGGATCCCACTCTAATAAGGATTTTCATGAAAATTGGTCTCTTGTAGAGGAGAAAACATTAAGTTTTAATACGGGGTGATCGAAATTGATCCATAATATTATAGTAATTTCATACCATTATGAGCTCTATAAACTTTGGTCCATCTACGCCTATTTTTGGATCCTGCCCTATGTAAGGATTATACTTGTACTACGTTAGGTTGCGTTTTGGGCCCGCTTCTGCATAAACACCCATATAAAAAGTATGCCTTTATATAGAAATAAGGAATCATTTTAGTATTCTATAATAAAAACAAGAGTTGCGTTAGACAATGTGGTATAGGGTATTTAATCGTCGACCTTGTCCGACTACTCTGTTCTTATTTGTTTTAATAACGTGAAAATTTATAGAAGAAAAATTGTCATAATGACGTAAACCATTTGTAAATAATATAGGTATATTTTTACGACCGATGCTTTGGGCTATGCTAAACATTTTCTTTCTCAGTAAAACTCAAAATTGTTAATCACAGTCGATCGAAGCGCCCTACACCACCCTTGCTTGCTAGTAGGCTTGTTTATAAGGTACAAATATATTTAAGTTAAAGACTATCGCAAATGACTTTTAATAACACCCTGCGGCAATTTATAATTAGTATTATAACTATTCTCAAACCCAGGCAATACAAGGCATTTTATTAAGCGTGCATTTGACATTCACATTAAAGTTATAAGTCGAAATTTTGCTATTTCTCCTCCTTGCGAGATAATTTGAACGCAAAAATGTTCGGCATTGAAAACGAAGCGTAATCAATAAGAACGGTAAGACATTTTCCTTAAGAGCAGTTTCCCTCTCTTAAAAACATATTTTGTTGATGTTTGTCTTCTAATCAAACTCCTGCTATTTCATGGTTAAACCATGGACTTTACCAAACTCGAATATAAATCGAAATTGAAATAAATGCCACAACCCAGCCTCAAAAAAGTAAAGCAAACGAAAGTGGTTTACTAATTTGTGTACATATGTAGGCGCTTTCATACTGTATAGATGGCTGTAATTTCTAAAGAAATATTTACTTTTGTTCTTTTTATATCCACCCCTGAAAGGTGGAGGTATACACATTTTGTCACAATGTTTGCAACACGCAAAAGGTTGCTTTGGACTCTCAATGAAGTATATATATTCTTAAACAACATAAAACTCTGAGTTGACTAAACGATGTTTGTGTTTCTGTGCGCTGTGTGCTTTTGTCGTTGATCGCAACAATGGAAATATCGACTTCAAATTTCGTAGAAACTTTGGAAATCTCTACACGCAGATTGGAATTGAAAGTCCAAATTGGTCAAAGCGCAAGTACCCAGTGTAGCGAAAACTGAATGCAATTCCGTTTTCCTAACCAAAAGTTTTTGGTTTTTTGCTTAATACTCACAAATTGTAAATTTTCCATGTATACTTTAGAAAAAACTATACTGTTTATGTGCGAAAATGGAAAAAATCGACCCCGCCCACATAAAATTATAATTAATAAAATTTTCTAGTTCTCACTTTTTTGAGGTTTTATGCTTATTCATTATAAGGTAAACCAGACAGAACGTTTTAAACCATACATTATTCAAACGAAGATATTATCTATCTAAGAATGCGTTAAATCTAAAATAAACATGTTGGACCTGACGAAGTTGTGGATTTTTTTTCAATTCTGCTAAGCTATACTCTCGCACATTATGTGCGAAAAATATTATAGGTCAAAATGTGTGAATTTGCGCAAACATGCTAAAGCCCAAACTGTCGCTACATAAAGTAATATTTTGTCCTCGATGGGATTGGAAGCGTACCGTAAATAATCAAGAGCCCACACTTGGCCGGGCGACTGGTTTCCCTCTATTCTGTTAGCAACTACAATGACGACCGAAACCTCAAATTTTTTTCTTGCACTTTCAGATTTAAGGTCACCAATACGTAATAGATATTGTTCATCGTTAGTTTTTAGAATGCCAGAAGTCTCTAGGTGTTTAACGGGGATACCTGCCAAGATATGTCTCCCCACCTGGTAAGGTCGAGGCCTACCTAAAACCCCTGTACTTTTTTTGGATCAGATACCCGGTTGCTATGCAACTCCACACCGAGCCGAGACTCTTCCGGCGATTTAGGCTCACAACAGCCAGCACGCAACTCCCGCATGCTCTCTCTCTACACTCTCTCCAGATGGATAATAACCCATTTAAGATACGAATATCAATTATCTTTAAGGGGTTTTTCACCTTGATAACAGGCTAAACCTGACCCCAAGGGTCATCGCGATTTAGGGAGACAAAATTTCTCCAGTCCAGCATGCGCTTGTAGTTATTGAGGTATTGCCTCAACTCGACTCTTAGCTATACAGCATTCGCGGCATGAGGTCTTCTCCTCCGCTGGAACCGTCTTCTAAGGCGGCGGACGGTCTTTAATTTCTCTGACGGACTCCGTGTCCACCACTTAACTCCTCTTTGGTTTGCCCTGGGTCACCTCTCGAGAAGAAAGTCGTTGACACTCTATACGGATTCAGTTAAGTGTTCTTCTTCCTCTGAAATTCCCACGCGGCACCTCGGTGACCGTTTCTCGAAGAAGGACTCCATAGGCGTCCCAATTTATCTCAGGAATACGACAACGTTTAACGTCAACGTTGACTGACGCGGCCGGGGTATACCTCATTACCACCTTAATAATGTTATGATCGCTAAAACCCCATACAACTTTCAACACCCATGCAAATTCAAGCTCATAGCTGCCCTATTAGGAATAGTGTCATCAATGTCACTAGCCTCAACGGGAAAATGAAAAGTGCACCATTCACTCGACTCATTTAACATCTGGTTGTACACCATTCAGGCAACACTTCACTTATTATTTGGTTGCGTAAGCCAGAAACTCATTTTGGAAATTGCTAAACCATAAAGGTGAGCAAGCGTTAGCTTACAGCCTCAGGATCAATAGAGTGACACCAACCAGCAACAACACCGAATCCCTATACCTAAGGTGATCATACAGTTCTTGATTGAACTTACAATAAAGGCTTGGGCAAACCAACCCTCTGTGCACGTCTTCGACCGACACACAGACACCCTGACTACTTGCCAGGACAAGTGTGGCTTCCATATTTACATGATTCACAATGACAGCTATTGCAGCCCGAGCTTGCACATCCCATGACAACTGTGATTGCAGTTACATTGCAGTCTAAGCAGGACCATTTTAATGCCGAACTGCCACCTGTGCAATCCTCCTATTGATCCCCGGAAGCGTCTTCAACTCGCAGTTTCTACAATGTGCGGCGTTCGTATCTATGTCTACTTTAACCACTGTGCCTACAAACTATACGACTCACTCTACAATTTTTAGGTATCGGTAGGAAACGAGCACCTTATCTTCAGGCCGTATCGTGAACGACATCCACTCAGCGTACACCCTGCCATCGTGGAAAAGGCAATCCATGGCAGTAGTTCAGCCTTCCATATATTAGTCTTATTGTCAGCATCTGCCCAAAGCGGATCTTCTCTTCAAACTCTTCGCGACTAAAGAATAAACCTTTCCGATTTATTTCATACAACTTATCTATAAAATCGGACGGACTGCACCGAAACTCGCGGGGTTAATTTGTTAACAACAGAAAGGTCAAGCCGGAGTTCCCCGAACTTTGCGTTGGACACAATCTTCCACCTCTCCGCAACGGATGGCATACTGACTACAGCCACACCGCCAAGGATAGGTTGAATACCGTGAGCCCGAACGCCCACGGTCGGTCACACTTGTTCTACGATCTTCTTAACCACCTCCTTATGTGCGCCCGCAGTATTATTACTACGGATAACTACAGAACAGGTTTCCATTGGTTTTCGCGGCATAAAAGACCGTTCGGCCTTAACAACGGGAACTGGAACCGACTTTGTTGGGGGTGCCTTAACCACGTACGTGGGGGATGCATATCTGCCACCGCCTTTTTCTAGCTCCTTTATGCGGCTTCTAAGGCGCTCACTTTCAGCCACCAACACGAAAAATATAGCGTCATATTCGCTGCCTAGGCCCAAGAATTCGCTGGCAGCCTCAAGCGCGGCATTGTCCGGAGAGAGGGTGCATTTCTGGAGGCGAGTGGTTATCGCTTTCACCTTGTCCACCGACCCAGTATCAGCACTCCGTTCCGTCTTACGCACTGGTCTGCTAGGCGCGGAAGCTACCGCGCTTACTACAGGATCAGCGGATGCAACTGCAAGGATGGCTTTACCCTTGCGCCTCTTTATAGTGGCCGAGCGACCACCGGACACTGAAGTCATCGAGTCGGTCCGACGCATATTCAAATTAACCACCGTGTCGTCCTCGAACACAACGGACGGAGTGTGGTTACGTTTTCCACAATTCCTTTTAAGTGAACCAGGCTTCTGGCCACACTTCGCTATCGGCAAATCATAGTCGGAAAACGTCATTTCTAGATCTGAGGATTCCCCCACAACACTCTTCAGGTGGTTGGGAAACATATTCAAATATCTCAATCAGTGCACTTCGTATAATAAATAAGGCGAAGTGTTTGAATTCAAGTTATCTGTAATTAAATATATAAAAAAATTATGACAACCCCCAACAATTGGACAACAGATCCGTTGAGCGCCTCTGAACTTGACTACTCCAATCAACACGTCAAAAAAGAGACGGCAACGATGTCAAGACTGCTCTACCAGCTCAAGTAAGCACGTCAACAATTTTTTAACAGAAAAAAAATCCTGAGCTTACCACAACGCTTATTTTTATTATCAATGAATTGTCATTAATTTTTAACTGAAAAAAATCCTAAGATCACCCAAATGCTATCTTTGGTGATTTCTAAGAATCAGCAAAGAAACTCTGTGTTACTTATTTTTATTATTGATGAGTACTCACTTATTATATTTTAAACGAAACCACTTAATTGCACAAAAATGACAAAATGCACCAAGCAATCTGCGCAGCCTAGTTAAAGGCTAAAAAACCTTTATAATATCTTTTCATACTTATATAGTTTGTGTAGGTTTTTTTTGTTCGTTCAACGTTTTAACAGCTATATAACACCATATAATACTGCGTGCACACAGATAACACGTCCGTTTGCTTCAATTAACAACAATAGAATGAAAAAGATCAGTATTAGTTCAGAAGATAGTTGAAGATGTATATAGATGTAATATATAAAGATTTATTAGAAAGCATTCACAGATTCATCGCGTAGACTCTGCCCCGTCTGACCAATTGCTTCGCTTTTTTGGTGTAAACCTATCCCCAATTAGGGCCTATCAATAGTTTAGTTCTGTTTTTCGTCCAGAGTCCCAGGATTTTTATAGCGCTGGCGTAGTAGTTACATCAAAAAAATAACAAAAGATTAGATTGATTGAACATATAGCTTAAAGTTCGCCAAAGTATAAAAAAAAAAATGTACGAGTTTAAAAAAAGAAGCAACAAGCCAATGCAATCACTGAGTGATCCCAATTTATATATATTGTGCAAAGTTCCCAGTTATTATTGCAAGCGGAATAACAACATGAAAGCGCACCATGCTTTGGTGCTTGTATAAAAAATCTTGTCTAAGTATCGTTTCTTTATCCTCTTTAGCAGTAAGAAGGAAGCAAAGTCCATATGAACACAATAAAAACAGTTTGCCTGCATATTCTGTTGATACATACATGAATGTTTTAAGACTCTTTGACTTACTAAAGACGTCGTCTTTCTTTTGCAGTCTACAGGAAAGCTCGTTAAAGGTGATTTTCACTTTTATCATGAGACAAGTGTTGACACATACCTGAGAAAGAAAACAACCAAACATAATACGAAGTGTTAGCATGTATATTATTGTAATATGTAATAATTATTTAAATACGTTTTGCTTATTTTGTGAAATAAATAAGAATTTTTCCAAATATAGCCAGTCACGGATTCGTTCTTAATCACTTGCATAGGAGTTTTCGGTTAAAAACCACCACATAATTCCTATGATATTATTTTCAATCACATATCATCCGCTATTTTAATATGAATATTTTTTAAATCATCTAAGATTTTATTGATGATCCATATGTTAATGAAAAATTTTTTTTTTTAATTTTTACAAAGAAAATCTATTCATTTGCATTTTTTTCCATAAAAAGATATTAAAAAACATATTTTTCTTTGGTATTGTTGAAAGGAAAGAAAACTATCTCGGAAACAATAACAAACTAATAAATTAATAAATGCTATGCATGTTGCTTGATGTTATGAATTGTTATCCCCTTTTCCCTCATATGCAATTGTATACTGTCTTTGAAATCATATGGCAAATTTATTTTTTATGTGTTGATTTTCTGTCTCAATGCTTAAGTGTGGTGGATGGTGGGTGATGGTGCTACATACATATATATATATATATATATATATATATATATGTATATACAACCGTCATAGCATGCCATAAACAAAAGCACTCGCTTCCACACTGTTAGTTATTCATAAATATTTTTTTCTCGGCTTTTCCGTTTGCATCCCCCACAGAAAATGAATGACAACAGTGCGAATAACAACCAACATTTAACTCTACGTATGCAGCAAAAAAAAGAAAAACAAAACTAAGCAGAAGAAAAATGCATTTTTTGCTTTATAAAGAAAACAGTACATATTAAAAATTAAAAAAAACGAGAAAAAAAAGCAAAATTAACGATTTTAACACACGGTTGTTGTATGTCATGACAGCTATTAATAACGTATGAGATAATCTTTATAAACAAAGCGCACTTTATTTCACAATAAAAATCGAAGAGATTTTTATATTTATAAATGCCAGCGAATAATAATCCTTGCGCACAAATTTGCAACGCTTAGTAGCAAACACTGCAGTTCTCATAAAGGATAAAGTGACTGTCTATCGCTATCTATCACTCTACACTGTATCACTCATGCCGCAAAAGTGAGGCACATAGAAAACATTTTTTGTAAACCATTCCAAAACTGAACCTGTCGACAAAGTGAAATTTTCCAAAGTCTTTGCAATTGTCGAATTTTAAATTGTTGTCATAGCCTTTGACTGCTGCGCAATTTCGTCACCTATCACAGTAAGCTTGTTGAAATGAAGTTCGCGCGCTTCAATCTTTAAGTTGTAATTTTTTGAAAACTTAACAGTCTAATATATAGAAATTGGTAGCAGGAAAAATGTGTCATTGTTGGTAACCTTTCGAATTCATATGAACACATCACAAATTGTAAAATATGTGCCCGTAATAATGAAAGCGATCGAAGCCAAAATTTAAAAAAAATGAATTTGCCAGTTAATTCTCACCACATTAATTTAAACTAAATTAACAACGTAATTTTTACGATATCGTCAAAAATGACCCATTACTTAGCGGTTGTGATTTCAAAGTTATATGGAATTCATGTAGGGTTAATTATGAAAGTGGTCTAAGTCAGAAATTAAGAGAAAAAATGGCGAAAAACACACAACAAAAAAATCAAAACTTTTGAAAATAAGGATTGCTTTCGCGCAAAAAAATATTCAGATCGAGTAGAATATAATGAAAGATAATCTCATTGTGATAATTTCTTCAAACTACAGGATTTTAAAACGCAGAATCTATATCTATGTACTACTTCATCAACGATTAATAAAACAAAGGCGGCCCAGAGCTATTGAAAGAACTTCTACAATATTTTCTGTCAAAAAATAAAAATTCAGAAGAGTAGGTTTGCAGGAAGATTTTTAAGATACCTTTAAAATTTCTGTAATGCGGTTAATACGTGCTCTGAATGCTAGAACTGAACGTCGTGCCTGGATCTTCGCGAAAAACCGATAAAATTAAAATAACATACTTTAAATCACTCAGCATATAAGAGCCGCTACACCAGAGTTTGTCACACTCCTGGTCGAAAGTATATGAGTCCCGATCTAGATATTCGCAAAATGTGCAGCATATATGTAAAGAAATATGAGGAAAATAACCAATCATTTTTGAAGAGTGGATCTGGATGAAAACTGACACTCGTCAAATAATAATGTTGAAACGATATACCACAAATTTTTGGTACCTAGTCAATCTCTTCTATCGAACGACCACGATTTTGGATTGAAATAAGTGAAAATAAAAAAAAAAAACCTAAGTAGTACTATGAATTGATAGAACAGTGCAGAAGGAGAAATACATTTTCGGTAAAACGAATGTCGCAGTCGGATTTTATTTCGATGAAATCACTAGAAGAGGCCCTGCCTCTTGGCTGCAAATTCAATGGATGCGATTCTTGAAAAATGAATCTTATAAGATGTGCTAGATAACTTCTTTATATGATTCTAAAGTGCACGTTTTGGATCTTTCACCTAAAAGAGGAAGACCAAAAATATACGCAAATATTAAATTACGTCTATTATACACCACTACTAGACCAATAAAGGAAGAAAAAGGCAAAGATATTATGTGTTCACGACCATACATTCCTCCAGTTTTTCAGGAGCATTTTGAGAATCTTAAGAACTCTGAACGACAAAAGCCTAAAATAAACTTACTTATTAAAAATATTTAGCAAATGTCCATGAATTATTTCACTAAAATTATTGTTTCTAATAAAACTCATAGCTTTTTACTGCTTTAAGCCCTTTATAGGGCATTCAATTAATTTTGGAAATAGTCAATTCGAACTTTAAAAACAACATTTTTGTATGAAATTAACGAAAATTTCATATTCATAATAAAATGTAAAAATATTTTTTGATTTATTCAAATGAAATTCATTAAATATCTCGAAACAAGAAATATATGATAAGTTTAAGAACCATTTTCATAATTGTGGGTATGGGTCAAAATAACGTTTAAGTAGACACAAGGCTAAGAGCAATTCCGAAGATTTCATTGCTTCTTCCAAGAAGTTAAGAGTTCGGCAGAAGTGTTTGGAGTTTATTACGGATTCGGCTACAAAATAAAAATATGAAGTTATATTTAAATATAACTAGCGAAGGCGCAAATCAAAAAAATTTTTACAGGGCTCTGTTAACTCGTTAACAAAATTACGTTAAACGAAGTTTCGGAGGATTTAAGTCAAAACATAGTTAAAATAGAACTTTTCGAGAATTTTTTACAGGATATTATAAATAAAACATGTCTACATAAATTAATTAATTTTTGAAAAGAAAAAATTTTCACGCTATGTCATAAATGAGCTTGAATCGTCTTTATGAGAAGGGTGTGAAGTTATATTAAAATTTAACTAGTAAAGGCTCGAAGCAAACTGAGCTCTATTAAGCCGTTAAAAGAGTTATGATAAATGAAGTCTCGAACGAATCGAAATCAAAATTTAGTTAAAATTAAAATTTTTCAGAATTTGTTTAAAAAATATTATGAAGAAAATATGACTTTATATTAATTAATTTCAACTTAATATAAAAAAGTCTTTATACTATGTCAAATACGAAACTTATAGTTGGTTCTAAATAACATAGTTGATAGTTGGTTCTAAATAACACAGCTGTGTTTAACATAGTTGCTAATAATATTAGAAATTATTCTAAATTTGTTCGCAGCACTTGGTTTGGTCAAAGTGATTAAGTTAACTTTCACTTTTTCAGTCTCGTATTTGATATTTTTTAATATAAGTTCACAGCCTGGGTGATTTTGTCTTTGTCTCAAATGTATTCACCGTCAACCGCTTTTATGATTAACTTATTATCTTTTAGCTTATTAGTGTTTAGCAGTATTATCCTCTCTTCTTTTGCATTATCATGACTAAAAACCGCAAAAACAAAGAATTACTGCCACTTAATGTCATTTCTTTTCTATCATTTTTAATACATGTAACTCGGATAGCGCTAAACTACACTAAATAACATTTGCTTGGAAAATAGGGAAGGAAATGTACAATATACAAACAAACAAAAAGTGTTAAAAGTATAAGATGAGAACACAAATAAAATAAGTTGACATCCCATATACGATTTACACGAATTTCCTATATTTTTCAAGTATGTGAAATCATAATTTTATATTTTATCGTAGCAATTTGTTTCCAAATAAAGGTCAATTTCAGGGTTGAAAACATTGTTCAAATCTCTTCATTTAGTGTAACAAAGAACTATTTTCCACCGATTTTTAAAAATTGCAAATTATTTCAAAATAAATCCTTATTTGGGGTGTACTCTTCATTTAGTGTAGAAAAGCACTATTTTTCACCCATTTTTAAAAAGCGCAAATTATGTTAGAATAAATCCTTATATGGGATGAAATACTACGACGATATACTACCGCATCCAAAAAGTATGACCAATGGAGGTAACTACATCAATTTCTAAATCGATTGCGTCTGTCCGTCTCTCTACGTAATACCTTTTGTAAACATTCTCCCGTTTACAAAAATGAAGATATCGTCATAAAACCGGAAAATAAACCAAACTTTCCAAATTACACGCCTACAATGTCCACACGTCTGTGTAACAAAAACTGTGAACACCTTTGTTTTTCGTATTTTTTGCTTGTTACTTGTAAAGTACAACATTTCCAGTTTTACTCCAAAAATAAAAAAATCATCAACCGCGCCCACTCATTGTTGTAGAATATGAAAATTTAGTTTTTTCCATTTTTTTAAGGACCACGGTACACGGAGTACAAAAGATACGGTTTCAACCGAATATAATTTTCTTACTTATTCCTTTTTAAATCTATTTATTGTTCCAAATGTATTTTCCCTTAAAAGTAATCCTCAAACTCAATTAATAATCCTTATTAACAGTTGGTCACGATAATTGAAGATTTTTGAGCGACTTTGGCGCGGTTTCTTTGGTGTTCTTTCATCTTTTTCACGACATTCACTTGATTGATCAGTCGTTTCGGGGTTGTATACGTATAATCAAGTCTTACCTCATTTCATTTTTCAAACAAAATTTAATGCAACTTCTTTGCTGAACAAAATCACACATTACAAAAATAGGAAAAAACACTTCTTGTGTCGTACGAAGCCAAGCGCGGCAAACAATAATGACGTTTATGATGTCAAATTTGACGCGGATGTCTGTCACGGTGCTACCAATCTAGAAGGAAAATATTTCTGTTATTCGATACACCCGCGCAATTAACTTGAATATTACTTACATTTTGGGCATAGTATTATCATCAACGAGATCGAATGATATTCTTACTGTTATGGTGGACGGACTTCAACAAGCCAAGCCTGATGGGACCTAGATCAACGTGTAGGCTTTGTATTCTGTCTTATTCGTCGGTTCGATATAAATAACTAAGATATCTTTGATTCGTTCTTTGAAGATATAAGTAATTAATTAAGGCTTGATGCAATTAAATTATGTATAAAATTCAGATAAGAGAATACTGGATTTAGTATATTCGAGAATAACTGATTTGCCAATACTACTTGTTGAGGCTTCTGTCCTGCCCGAAGATGTTCTTCTCCTGACTATTCGTATTTCATTGGATACTGAGCTCAATAAACGGAATGGAAGTGACATTGAAAAACGTGAATATAACTTTTATAAAACTAATTATCGAACTTTGAACGCCCTGTTAAGTGTAGTGAACTAGAACTGTCATACTGCCGATCCTGAAATCCGTTTGAGTTTCTTTTACGATAATTTGGCGTCGATTTCTACGCATTTTGTGCCGTCAAAATGGATCGATGGTATGTCTAGATGCCCGTCTTAATAGACTAAACAGCTCAAGGGTTTAAAAAATTACAAGAATAGATTTTTTAAAAAGTTTAAGAAAAGTGGTTGGTATACTGTATCGTCATTCTATATGATGTCCAAATACCAATAATAAATGGTACTCGCAATAGCTACAAAAAAAGGGGAGTGAATTTTAAAAAAGACCCAAAAAGTTTTTGTGGGTTTGTGAACTAGAATAGAGTAGTGTATTGTTTACCAGAGTATATGCACTTTAATGATGTACAAGCATGTTAGACACAAATTATTTCTAATTTGTTTGCAAAATTTTTTGTACAACTATTCGATGGCTAAACTGTTACGAATGCTGTTGGACATGCTTATGAGATTAAAAATTATGAGATTTTCGCCAATGTCTTATTGTCATGTGGCGAAGTTTTTGAAGGTCTTTGCAGGGTAATAATTCTTGCATTTCTGGTCCGGATAGTATTGCCCCAAGTTTTCTCGTTAAGCGTACGAACGTTCCACTTAAACGAATTATAGAAATTTATATTGTCTATAGCTAAGGGACTTTCGCGGATATTTGGGAGAGTTCATAAGTCCGGCAGTAAACCATCCATTGAAAGTTATAGAAGCACCGCCAAGCTTACTTAAGCTCTTCGAAAAACTTGTGACAAATAGACTTATCAAAACAGTTATCTCACCATATCAGAATGGTTTTGCCAAGGTAAATCAACTGTCACAAACCTCGGAGAATTTGCTTGTCGTTCATTTGATTCATTTAATAACGGCATGCAGACAGATGTTATCTATACGAACGTTAGTAAGGCGTTTGAGTTATGAGGCGATAAAGTTAGTCATAATCTTTTTGTAATTTATTCATAGTTTATACGGTGAGCCTTTGGAATCAGTCTCGAAATCAGTTGTGTGCAAGGCGTGACCTATAAAAATTTATTCGAAAGTCTTTGATGTCCCTTGAGTAAGGAAATAGCAGCACACATCGTTGGTGAGGCCGTTAGTGAAATATGTATCATTTGGTCTCCCAATTAGAATTATTACGCTGACATGATCGAGGCAACTCAACAATTTCTGCTATTTGCCGTACGTGGAGTCTGATGGGATGTTAAAAAGTTGACACTTTCTTCCTTCACGAGTTTCAAGGAAGTTTCTTCCTTTTCAGTTGTCCCAATATGTGAGTAACTATGAACTTTTTCATTTCGGGGTTTTATGCAAACAATTTAACAATTTTTGTTATTTGTTATTAATAGACGATGCAAGCGATTACATCAAATCGCTGCTGCGTAACTGCATTTAAATTGCAAATAGATTGCTAAGATTTTGTAAGCTCATTGATACTGTATGCGTTGTTCTTATTTCTCAACGAAATGTGATTCAGTCCTCTTTAGAGTGGGCCATTAAAAATCTCTTATTAGGCTATGTCCCACATTTTATTGGATAAAGTGTGGTTTGGTGTCAACGTAAGATTAGTTTGAGTGCCAATTAGTTCTCACTTGATGCTCTATACAGCTGTCAACATTATTTTAGGTAATTTATATATTAGCATTGAATTGAAGTCATCATTAACATTGAGATGAATTTTCAGGCAAAGTATTGACACTATATTGTAGGTATTTCAAAATCTTTTTAAGTTTTTTTTAGAGAGAGAAATGTAAAGTGTAAATCATATTTTCTCAGTTTCTCTTACTTTTTCTGCATGCCTTTTTTTGGGAGGGAGATCCAACAAAATAGATCTGCGTACTACAAGCTTCTTATAGTTAATTTTTACGCTAGGCTACTAGTATGAACCAATTTGCGTCCCGGAATAATAAAGATTAGATTTTTTGTCATATAAACACTTATTTTTCGTGCAAACGTTTATATGGAATGGACTTCAAAAATTGTCCCACCCAATCAAAACTTTTTAAACCAATTTTGTATGGCCAAAGACAGACAAACAAGCGGACAGTTATAATAAGCAACGAATGCTTTTCGATATCGTATACGTTTTAATAATCCTATAAAGTCTATACCACAGGGGATGTAGAATATGAAGAGCTAAACACAAAATTTATAGTAGATTGTCATTTTATACAAACACGTTAGCGGCGATCTATAGTTAGCAAAATACTTTGTATTTGTTGTATATATGTGATTGCATATAGGTTAGAGAGGTGTGTAATCATTACAGGTTTTTAAATCATTGGTCGTATTGGAGCTTCAGAAAAAACTTAGTCTAATAATAAATCTGATTAATATCGTTGCACATGATATAGAAACATTACGGTGGCTGTCGATACGGACAGTGCCACGTCAAGCATCCATGTGCCATTAAGCTGAAAAAGATGGACTTTTTTAAAATTAGTTTTTTGTTTTTTAATGTTACTCTCCTTTTTCTGTATAGTGAAAGTTTCAATTTCAATTTACCGTCTGTCTATTCATTTTCTATTCCTAAATGTAAACAAAATACATTTTTATATATTATCACGCATCACAAATATTACACGCATACAAGTATTGCTCAGCGCATTAAAAAAAAAAAGAACGGAAATGTTGAACATGTGAGCATACTCCTTAAACTGTAGTAAAGTAATTTTGTCACTTCGTTTGGGACATCTGAGAACATGCACGGAACATAATACTTAAAGCTCAGTCTTTGTTGCCTATTTAGTCGTGATTAAATGGATAGGTTGAAAGGCGCGGTCGTCAAATTCAAAAAAAAAAAGGAACAAAATAATTAATTCTTCACCTTCACTTCATTTTACTCTTCAGGCCGAATAGTTTAATGTTCAAAAATCGAAAATATATTGTTTTGCTAAGCAAAGTGTTTGTTTATTGACAGAGGAGTACGCTCTACAGTCGGTAAAGAATGTAAAACAGTTTTATTTCGAAACAGTTTCCAACTTGAAAAATAATGATAAACTCTATACGGTACGTGTGTATGCGAGTTCGCGTGCAGGAAAGAAAGGTAAATACTAGGCGGTTTACTAATGCAGGTCCAATGTGATATTATATGCTGTAGTTATATTATTATTGTATATATTGTATTGTTGCTGTTTGCGTTAGAATTTTAATTTAGATAAAAGTGAAACTAATTTCAATGTAATTTTCGAGTCTAGAATCATTCCATGCAATGCCATGAAATGTGACAACATTAGAAAAAATAAAACTAATATATTAAAAAAACGTTAAATTGAGTAATATTTTAAAAAAAGCTCAAGGCTATTTCATTTAAAACTCTAAGCTGATAATTTACGGTTCCATAAAGCATTTTCATAAGGTTGAATTTAAGTCAAAGAAATCCATATAAATATTTCTATATTTCTGGATGTAAACTGAACGGAGCTAAAACGTACTGAATGCAAAAATTAGAGATAGCTTAATATAAAATTATTTTGTATCTCGGAATCGTAATCTCTCTGTCAATATTAATTTCTTCAGATGGACACCCAAACGTTTAAAATATTTTCTGTAAGAACTTACTCCCTTATTCTGAACATAATCACTAACCATACATTTCTGCCAAAAAACGGCAAGACCGTTTTCGTTATCTTTTTGTGCTTTTGACGATGTGGCGATAAATTAAGGTAATGGTTACTTGCTTGTAAAAGGAAATATACACAGAATTTTGAAAGAGAGAAATTGAGTCGAGCCAAGGGAGTTGAATTTGCAATAAGTAATTTGAAAACTGATATCCTAAGATTTTTAAATAAAACCTATGTTGTCCTAAATCACAATTCTGGGGTACGAACTTAATGTTAATAATTTGTTAATAATTTACCTTCCAATTTGCTCCGTTTTTCAACGCTTCGTCATTTTTTTAGTGTTCATTTCATGATTTTCGTAAGTTAATAGCTCTTTTAGCGCAATATTGATATTGAAGAATTTTGTTGTCACTTTTCCTTCAGAATAAGAAATTTGATACAAAATGATATAAACGGTGACGCCCAAACAGAAACACAAAATTTATGGCACTTTAACGGTAGCAATGAGAAAATAGAGCTGTTAAATTCAAGTCTTTTTTTATGACGAAATATAGTTGAATAGATGTACTTCTATTCCAAAAAAAACGTCATTGAAGGAAAATTTTCCCTCTCCTACTTAATGCCTTCTGCTGAATTCTTAAGAACGATAAACAATAGATGCTTTATGATATTGAAAGCTCTCACAACGGTGATGCAAAGTAGGTAAAACGTTAACCTCAACGATAAACCTGCGAACCCACGGCGGTTCAATACGATTATGGTTTAAGTTGAGGTGTGATCAACATGATTATAGTTTGCTTCACCCATCACTAAGAAAAGGTACCAAGCAATGTGCATGATATACAAGAGACCATGATATCGTATTAGTATGAAGAAATTTGGCCCCCTATAGCAAAACTCGCTCAGGAGCGTTGCTGCTTCTGGTTAACACGGGTTTTAATAGATTGACCTATTCTTTGGTCGAATGTTGCTTCCATTCTTACAGCGATACGCAAATATGTGTTATTTTGTGGATAGCTTTAAAAGATCAATTGTTCCCTCCGCACAGAACTGGCATTATTTCTAAAAGTCGCCAGAAGTAGTGACTGACAATGAATAATGTATTGAATACTGAACGTATTGTCAATTTTTTACTATAAAACCTCGAACGTCGAAAAAAAGGCGTAAGCAAAATTATACATCTAATTTGTAATGATATTTGTGGCGGAGATGTCCAATTCCTGATAATGTTATATTGAAAAAGGTACGCAAACTAAAAAATTGGGCTTCCTGCCTATTATTCATAAAATACAGTCGGTGGAAATGTGGGCAGGCAAACCTAATATCGAGATTTCATGTTTTCGTCTTTTCTGTAGTTTTTTTTAAGACAAACATGGAGGTCCGATACCATTCTCATCGGACGCTTTGTGCAGACGCTCAAAATAGTCTTTTATTTTCACAATTTTATCAAAATCTTCCGCAGACAACAATCGCCGAGGGTCAGATCTGCAGAATACGGCGCCTAAGACAGCAATTGCAATTTCAATTTTTGCAATTTGTAATATGGAGTGCTTATTCCACCGCGAGTAAACATTTTGATGCTCATGCCAAAATTTTCATGCGAAATAGTGGGTATATAGCGTTTTGAACTTCTAGTCACGGGGATTTATTGACCGACGGTATCGATAAGACTCTTTCCCTAATAAAATCTTTATCTTTAAGTCAAACCGAGCATTTATTGAAGATTAAAAGTTTTTTGTGAGAGACGTTTTTATGCAAAGCTTATCCCAATCGGTTAATTTTCGTTTTTGGTTTATTTGTAAGGTACTTGGCTATAATCGTAAAATCCGTTGAATATAGAAGATCAAAAATTTCGGATTTCCGTGGCCTCAAACTGAAATGGAGCTCCAGAGCGCCAATCTCAAACTTTTTACCACTAGTCTTCTAAGAAATAACTATATATATTTACGAATTATTTGTACGATCTTCAGAAAACACAAATGCCATGTCTTAGTTGAGTATCACTTAAAAGTCGTAAGCTAACAAATCGGTCATCGTATGCGATGAATGACAATGGGTGAAACATGATTTCATTAGTAAACTCAAGAATCGAATCGACGGTCGCCCGTATGGATAAGCGAAAGCCGCTTTAAACGACCAAAAAAATAACATCAGTAAGAAAAACTGTAATTTGTGAATTTTAGGTCGGAATGTCATGAAATTTTGACAATTTTCGTTTTAAAGTTAGTATTACCTAAACACTACACGAGTGCGTCAATTCAGGCGCCATATATACGTCATCCTGCCAGGTCTTGAGCGAATATGTATATATATATATTTATATAAATATATATTTTTTCACGCTTGATACATGAACAGAGTTCTGTTAAGTAGTTACAAACAATGTATAGTTGGTTTTGGAAGCATACTCGGTCCAAAGTAGAAAACTTAAAGTACTTTTTTGGACACTTCTTATTTCTATATGAAAATACCTTTCCAGCAAGCTAAACAAATCCGAATTTTGCTTTCCGAGAATAAATGTTCCAAATTTTTGATGTCTAGTTTGCAAGCATAATCTAACTGTTGAAAAGTGAACAATTTTGACTTTTCAGACAATGGGTCAACCAAGAAACCCAACCGATATTCACCTACATTACGTTCGTGATGTTTAATAAGTTAACGACGTTATTTGATAGCGCTTTATACAATTTATTTTTTTTTTCGATTTGTCTTTATTTGCAATCTATTTACAGTTAAACATTCAGCAAATGAATTAACAACTGTAGCTGTTTAATTAATCATTTATGGAGTCGTATTTCCCGTAACGTAAAAATACCCCCGTTCTAGTGGTTGTAAAAGCTATCCTCATTTTTTCTTAGTGCATTGTGCCAGTCGGTTTACAAAAACTCTTTTTGCACAAGCCCTTTCACGGTATACATTATTTTTATTTGAAATACCTCCAAATAATTATTCTTATTTCAAATACCTCCAATATATATTTATTTCGATAAGTCCAATATTTTTATTGGCACAAAACTTGCACTTGCGAACTTTCATAGTCAGTTGTATTAAAAACTTGTAAACAACGAAAATATTTATTTTCCCTCTACTGCACCGGACCAAACTTTATGACAGCATTTGTACTTATTACCTTATATGTAGTTATTATTTTACATCAAGATTTTGAAGCAGACTTTTTTCTCCAAAATAGCGTAAAATGTGGTAAATATAAAAAAAATTAATTTAACCAGCAGCAAAAGAAACGAATTATGAAGAAGACAAAAATGTTGGTTACAATACCTTCGATGGAAATGATTATTTGGAGTACGGGTGAAACTTATTTTATTTAATGGATACGATTTATCACTTAAGCATTTCCTTCGTCAAGAATGAAACGAAACTTAATCGTTTGCCGTATATCGTACATGTATTATATTATCACATCTATTACGATTGATTACTTTTGCGTGAAGTTGTTATTATACCGTAAAACAGTTGTAGTGACTATTGTCTAAGTTATCCTATTACCGTATTCGTTTTTAACTAATTGTCGCCCCCTTTACTTAATTAACCAATTAAACTAACGTTCTTCCGAATGTTATTTTGTTCTCTAATTGGAGAAGCGAAAAGAAACTTCATGATCCTGTTTACGTTATTATAGAAATGATTGCTGAAGTTTTTTATACGGGGGAAGGCCGCCATTGTTCCGAAAAATTAGTTTTGGTTCACCTAAGTTTGAATTATGGTTCAATAGCACCGCACTTCGAATTAAGAAGAAAAAGCGGATCACGCATTCCATTTTTTTTTTTAAATATTTTTTTTAATAGCCTACCTAAAATTTAAAAAACTATGATGTTTTCATTTGATTTATTCAACTTGATAATACCTTAACAAAAAGAGTTTCATAGAATTATTGGTGACCTCAGGCGATACTTCAGTCTAACGAAAGTAGTATATCTTATAACCTATCCTAAATATAATAAAAGATATGATATATAAATTTGGTTTAACTTGGAATAATATTAAATAACCTTAAAAGCATAACAAACACATTTTTAAAAAATTTTTTAGAATCTATGAAACAGTTTTAAAACGAGTCTGTGCATCAACATCAACGACAACAAATTTTATGGAATTGCCTCAACTGAAAACAATCGAAATTAAGCAATTTCACATAATAGACACACTTTAGTATTTTCAATAGTTAGTGTTACGCTCCATTTTCTTTGCTGACAGGCTATTTGCAGCATTTTCTCCAACATTACAATTATAAATTAAACGACTGTTTGCCAAAATCTAAGATATGGAAAATATTGTGTTAATAATTATTTAATTAAGCAACAAAGTAAAATCTTGTAAATTGAGAAATTTGAAAAGCATTTCATTTCCCATATATATTCAGCTTAGTTTGCTATGCCGCAATAACTCTTCGACACATTTTTACACCCAACATAGTAACTGCATGCGATATTGGAAAAACTTTTCGAAAGCCACATGACGTAGACATATTTGAATTCGTTTGATTCGGTCGCGTTATGATGCTCTTATGATAGTAACACATTCTTAATATTTTTATTCATTTTCGTTACCAAACTGTATAGTTTAAAGCCGGCGCGATACATATCTATTCTATAAATCTATTTTCAATTATCAAGCTTGTAGATAAGTCCGGCTAAGGATTCCTCATGGAAAAACAAAGAGAATATAGCGGAAAAAATTGCGTTTATTTGTTGTTTGATCTTTATAGTTGACCTGCCACTCAAAGGGTATCTTCCACACATATAGGAAATGTTGCGCTCAGAGGGATTCATAAATGTAGGAGGGGTAAAAAGTGTAGTAGTGTTTGTCCAAATTCGACTTAAGAAAGTGGATAAGCAAATAGAATGATGCAAAAAACTGCTGCTTCTCTCAATTTTTGTTCCCATTTTTTTATTGTTTACATTTATCCCAGCTGTTTTCATTTATTTAAAATTTTTTTATTCGTACCCCTTACTTGCATGTGCTTATTTTGCTTTTATTGTTCTTGCGCAATACATATGAAACTGCAATTTTTACTTTTTTTTGTTTTTATCGTTTATATTAATCATGTTTTGGTAAAAAATGTTTACTTCCTTAATAATATTAAATTAAATATTATAATTTTTCGTTTAAAGTTCATTAACTTTCTTGGTGTTTTTCTTTTAATTGTTTTTCCGTTTTTTTAAATTTTAAAAAAATTTTCCCATTATGATATTTTATAAACAAGAGAAAAAAAATCAGTCAACCTTTACGATATACTCTATGTAATTACAATCAATTTTTTTGTATTTAACACTTTCTTTATGTTTTGTTGAATTTATTGTATAGTATTTAGTAAAACAGATGAGATACAGGTGTAAATGTCTTAAATCTTAATTCAATTTATTGCTTAAGTTGTAAAACAAAACTACTAAGGCAGAGAAATGTAACGTTATTTTTACTCGTAGGTAAAGACGTGTTCCTTTGAAAATTATAAAGGTAGCAGTCACCCAACACGAACTTTTTTAAAAGGGTGAGAAATTGTATTTAAATAAAGCTATCAAAGGCACAGAGAAAAAATTTCGACCGAGCTCGTTACACTATTAAGTTCTGTTAAATGTAGTCGTGGAAGAATTTAAGTCATAATATAATAAAAATGGAACTTTTGCACAATTTTTTGAAAAAATATAACAAACAGAACCCAAACATAACGAGAAAGAATAAGGGAAAGTACGCTTAGCTACTGTAGGCAAACAAAGTACTGCGAAAAATAAAAAAGCAGCGAAATAGTGGGAATCCTCGATAAGTGATAATAATATTTTTTGTAGAAATTTTGGCATAACTATTATTTGATTTAAATTCTTCCGAGACATGGTTTAGCAGAACTGTGAGAACGGCTTAATAGAGCTTTTTTTAAATTTTTGTTTGTGCCTTTTGTTATTTATATATTTCTTTACTCTCTACTTTTTTAATGATCCAATATTCGCTCCGTATTTTAGTTAATTATTATTGCGAATTTTAGATTCCTTTTTCTAGTTTTCAGAAAGCTCCCTAAACGAATTCGCACTACAAATTAAATGTTTCAAAAGAAATATTTCAAAATACATTTGTTAAAGCCAATGACACTTGATATTTTTTGCAAGAGAGATAGATTGGCTCAACAAGAATAGAATTTTAAAGGCGCTCTTGTAAATGGTATTAGCAACTAAATTTTAAATGACAGAGAGTCGATTTGAATTGGACTTGCTTCCTTAAGTAATTTTCCGGCATCAGAATTGAAAGAAATAAGAGCAAGTGAAAATAAGGTAAAGTAGTCAGTTCAAATCGATTAAATACATATTATTTATATAAATATCTATTTTAAAGAGTTGCATTTAGATAAATGAGGTCATCAATTCTATCCTTGATTTCGAATCAAACAGAAGAGCTACAGCAAAAACTTGTTGTGGCCTCTCTCCATTAGTTTCATAATTCTGATATTTATTAGCATATTTTCTATGAAATTTTTAGGAAATATTTTTTTCTTTTTAATGTTTTTAGCCTGTTTTATTAATTGAAATCTTGCTCATTTTATTTTTCAACTTATTTAAGAACCTATTGTAGGTAAAAGAAAACTTTTTCGAAGTCTTATGAATATTTGGTATACGTTTTCAAATTTTTTTTAATAAAACGACTTTTCATAAATTTTTAGTTGAATTCTTGATTAAAATGTACGCTTCCTTTTGTTTGCTTACCGTGGCTGCTCCCATCGCTGCTCCGATAACGCTTGACTGGAACCATCAGATACAGTGGATAAACTTAAAATTAGGCCTTGTAATATACGCGGGCAGGACGCAAATTTTTTCGTGGCATACGAGAACACACGCAGAGTTTAATAACTTTTTCAGACATCTTAATTGGAAACAATATCTCCCAAATAACAATGTCAATGCCGCTGAAGAAATGATATAAAACATCATTAAACATGTAATGCAAACCTACATTCCATTCAAAATAACTTCGATTAAGCCGAAAGACAAATGCTAATTTGATCAGCTTTGCAAAGATGGAGTCAGGTGCAGAGAAGAAGCATTTAAAGTATGGCGTCTTAAGTCCGTCGACCAAACTGATCTACTACGTAAACAATCTAAAAATCTGTGTAGGAGCATCGCCTACATACCAAAGTTCTGATCGCTCCAAAATATAATAAGAACTTCTGGTCTTTCGTAAAAAGAATTGGAAATCAATCCTTCGCATCGATTCATGTTCTTCACAATAACGACCAAAAAATAGCTGACGCACTTGATAAAACTAATGTGTTAAATGAAATGTTTCCATCCAACTTCAACTTGGTGCGTAGCAATCAATCACTCCCCCCACTTGAAGCAGTAACATGTTCGAAGCCTGCATTATTCTTTCGAACGTTACTTTTTCCAAACCAAAAAATCTATCTACTCGTCCGCGGACGACAGTACCTTACGTCACTCGTTTTCCTCTAAGAAGAGGCCATGCAGCAACTAGACACAGAACATCAAGCGCTACTTGATACTTAATACTGACCTCGCAAATATATTTTAATGAGGTCTGACAAATAGGTTTAATACCACCAAAAGTGAAAGCCGTTTTCTAACGCAGACGAAAAGTGATGAGTAACATCATTCCCTTGGTGTGATCAATGCAGAAGAATCAGCAAACCTTAATGTTCTAGTCATGAGAATACAAAACTATGTTCGTTGCACAGAACATATGTTCGAGGTGCCGAAAGGCGCAGTCAAGACACTAAGTTTTTTAAAGTGCCACAAAAAAAATACTTTCCACCAGCCGAGGGAATGCGTAGCAGTTCCGCCTCCCATATATAGCGAAAAATTAGAGTATAACTCGACACTCGGGCGGAGCATCCAAGCCTTGCTTGGAGACCATCGACCGCATACAACAAAAGGCCCAGATAATCCTAAACGACGAAAGTGTGCTCAAGCATCTCGATATCCTTGAGCATCGGCATGACGTGAGCTGCATAGTGCTTAAATATAGGTACATCCAGGGAAAGTGTTTTGCAGAGATGAAAGAAAATTGTCCATCAAATAAGTCCTTTAACAGAACCACACGATTTTCTCAGCATTCTCTATTCCCCATTTGTTCTCGACTTATCTGCATACCGCATGACACCTTCTCGCGACTCATCGTTCTTTAGCCAGTTTGTCCACCTGTTAGCAGCGATCTGTTCCACAGTACCTGATTACCACGGAGACCGCACTGTCTGTTCATCCGCGGTTTCGTCCGTTCATTTACCGTCTATTTTTGGGAAACACATATTAATAGCTATATTCTAAGCAATATTATAGGGAAGCTTACATATCACAATGTATACTCTTTTTCTATTTGTGGTTTTTTTAACTTAGCAAGCACATCTTATAACAAAATTAACATCGAAGAGCTTTTCTCTAACTATTGCACCAAAATATTTAAAACCATACAACGTCACAAAAGCTGTGACAAAGAGAGTACACAATATTTAGTAAATTTAGAAATGATCGTAGCCCACCCACAAAAACAGTAATCCACAACTCACAACATACTAGTTTTTCATTCCTGTGTACCTTACAATTCTTATATAATGGGTTGAGGTTGTTTACGTTAAAGGTTCACATCGAGACAAATACACACTTCTTACAGTTTTCATAAGTGAAAGTTCTTGTGATAGTTTTTTTGTTCATACAGTGTACGTGCAGTTTGTACTTTTTAGCCAATGCATTTTCAATTTGTTCCTGTTTTTAAGTAAATGTCAATCATATCTTACTAGAGAATTCTCGTGAAAACAACGAGAAAACAATTTTATTCTACCATGACTTTTTTCTTCTTTCGCAGACCTTATTTTACGTGAACTATTATTTTATTTTACTTTTATTTTTTTATTTTTTTGGAATTGTTTTAATTAAAAAATTGGTCATCGGAATTTAGTGCAGGAAATGTTGGTAGATTTATGATATTATTTTATTAAGTCACACATCCATCATCTAATTTAGTATAATAAAGTATTCAATTGTTTCAAGTGATTTAGTTTTACTTCTATACGCGTCAGTTGTAAATGAATTGTGTTTTTATTTTAAATTGAATGATAGGTTCTGACCTTTGATACGTATGTTTAATTTTTTTTTTTTCAAATTTTAAACGTGTGCGCAAAACGGTATGCGGATTTAAAAAAGTAATAAAACAAAATTGGTAGACTTTGAAATTACTTGATATAATAGAATTGATAACTAACGCTAGTTTTCTTTAACTTTTCAAATGACAAACATAAACTCCTTGAATACGAAAGAAACTTGATTTTGATTAACTTCGAATTCTCAAAGTTACTATTACTAATTTCTCATCTAGAAATGGAAATCAGAATTTTAATGAATTAACAAAATATTATTTTTCAATTAGCTGGTGAGATAATCGAATCGAATGCCTGCGGACCATAAATTAATATTTATTTTAAACCACAAGAACTACTTTGCACGGGCGACATCGAATTTTTCGAGACTTATCGCTAATTTATGTTGAAACGAAGAAAATCTTGGTCAAATTCCGATAATTATCTTATATATTTCATTTTTCGTGGATTAATAAACTTTATATAAGTAAAGAAACGAAGACGATTGATTGCATTAATATCGAATAATTTAATAATAATTTCGACATGCACTGGAATATGTCCCTGCTGTACGGTCTTTTGCATATTGTTCGTATATGGGATTATCTCTTGCTCTTCGCTTCAAAGAATCTTGGCCGGGGTATTCTAGTCCCATTGTTATCGCAGGAAAATAAATTTTTATTTAGAGGTCATTCTAAGAATTTTCTACTTAGTATTTGGGCCATAATTGCAGGTCAATAATTCCAGGCACTACTACATAAATACCATACATAACAAAAAGTCCACATTATTTTTAAAGAGTTCCAATCATAAAATGGTTTTGTGATGTCTGTCAAAATGTAATCCATTTATGAGTTCATGAGTTACACTAGTTTCAGTGATGACACTTTTCTTATTTGCAAAACAACGGAAAAATCCGGATTGCATGTATAATTGCATGCTTCTTTCTGATCGAAACAAATGCTGTTCAAGTTCAACATTGGCTTGAATGCGCTGAATGCGATGTGTATTTAAGAGGAGTGGTAGGACGGAAAATGCTCAAGTTCTGAAAATTATTCTCGATAATCAAAAAGTGATACTTGACATCGTAACGATATCAAAAGATAGTGTATATTTTGTACGAAAATGTTGGCACGCGTGGGCTGTTTCCATAATGGAACGCGCCCACACCGATACAAATGTAAGCCGATTGCTACAATGCCCGCATTGCATAAATTGAAGTTGGAACAGCTAACTAACCCACCTTACAGTTTCTGCGAATATGGCCTCTAACACTGCGGAAATTGAGGAATACTACAGTGCCCAAAAAAAGTCCATCTAATTTTTGCCATACCTTCGTCACCTATTTCGCCACCTTCAAAGTAATCTTCAAATTTAAATAAAATTCGCTGTTAAGTTTGTCCCAGCGGAAGGAATTCATAATGCACAGCGCCGGGATAATTAAAGAACACTGTTAACATCAACTTGATTTCTTGCGCGACTTTGGACACGTTTTTCGATCTTGGTTCAAAATTTTTAACGATATTCGCTTGATTGATCGGGTAGATCCCGATCATCTCATTCCATTTCACGAACAAAATTTAATGCAACAAATTCCGAAAATATATTTTTTGTATCTTAAAAATCCTTGCGCACCTGAAACATTAATAACCTTTATGATGAGAAATTTAACACGAATGTCTGTCATAATTCTATGAATTTAGAAAATTGATATTCCATATACCTGCGCAATTTATGATCTCACTTTATGATCACAGCATTATTTAGAGAGACTTGATAGAGGCTTCCAAAAAAAACGTTGTAATTAAGAAAGAACAAGCATTAAATGCCTTATATTATTTTCACTAACATAATTCTTTAATTAATTTTTGTAATGAAATACAAAAAATTATAAGTTTTTTCTGTATTACGTAATGGTAAATTTTTAGCGGAAGGATTGATATGGGAGAGAACGTGAAGTGAAATACTCTTAGTTGTCTTAGTGCTGAAGAATGTTCTTATATATGTGCTAAAAGTGCGGAATGACATTATTTAGTATAGTAATATTGTACAGTTATTTTTATTGGAAAATAATAAAAATGGTTATAAATAACTCTCTTGTTATGTAACAAGTAATTTTGATGAGCAAAAATATTTTTTATTTTCTGCTCCGTTTTTCTAAACAAAAGTTTGTGTTTTTTTGTTCATTACTCACAAATTATAAAAGGTGGAGGATTAAAATATACCACATATGCTTTACGAAAAGCTATGCTATATATGTGCAAAAATGGAAAAAGTCGAGCAAGCCCACATAAAATTGCTAACGTTCTTGTTAAATGTTCTTTTCTTTCCCTTTTTTGGGGTTTTATGCTAATTTATCATAAGGCGAACAAGAGAGAAACTAAAATTATTTTGTATATTCCTTAAATAAAAATATATAATCAATCCAAAAATGGATTAATTCTGAAGTGAATATGATATACACCATGCCGTGGGGGATTAGTTTTTTCTTAATAATACCAGCGATATAGCTATCAAATAAAATAACTTGGAGAGTAGAATGCGAAAAGCTAAGTGTGTTAGTTCCAAATTAAATATCTCGAACGTCACGACGTAGTGAACTAGTGTTTTCGTTACAATAGCGTTGGTGTGGGTACCATATCAAAGAACTTGGAGGCTAAAATGCGAAAAGCTAAGTTTGTTAATCCTAAATTAACTGTTGTAAACGTCACGATTTTCTGGACAAATGTTTTCTTCAAAATATCTTCGATACAGGTATCAAATGAAAGGAATTGGACAGTAGAATGCAGAAAAGTGTATTAGTTATCATTTAATTATTGTGGACGTCTAATACACAAAAAGTCTTGAGACTTTTAGAAAAAACTAGTCTCTTGGACATTAAAATTGTAAGCGGAAAGCGTTTATGTGATGGTCTCTAATGTGTTTAACATACCCATTTGGTTTTAGTGTAATAAACCTTTCTAAGCATAATTATTTTAATTTTATTCTTTTATTAACCCATACATAATATATACGCGTTTACATATTTTATTATCAGCATAAGCATTTACTTGTACATAATATATAATAATTATATATAATTTTATATTTAGTAACGTAAACATTATTTTTAATTATATTTTAATATATAAATAAAAGCGATTAATATACGATCATCAATAATCATAGGAATATAGATGCGGTTCAGTTCAATATAGAGATTTTTCATTATTATTCTCTATCCACAAAACCAGGTACATAGCGAGAATTCGCAGAACCTAGCTTGCGCGTAGCGTGAACGGTTGGTAGGTTTTTCTCGTCAGCCTGTTCATCTGCCGATTACGACAAACAAAGTTATAAAGTTAAAGGTATCTAAGGGGAAAAGGCTTCTTTCCCGTTTTCTATGGCCTTTATATTTCCAATTTTTAGCTTAACACCAGTAATATGGCGTTGCGTATAAGAGAAAACAGTGTGTTCGCCCGTTGTTGTTTCTGTGACTTTGTTTCAAATTCCGAGGCAGCTGTTACAATAAACCTTCCGAATATCAATTATTTTACAAACGAAGATTGTTAAGTTACGAAACCACAAAAAAAAAATACTTGCGATGTCTCAAATAAGGAGGAAAAAAAGAAAAAAAAAAAAAGCATGTACACAACTAGCATAGAGCCACACCCACAACCGATACAGGACCAAATTGCAAGTGAACCTCTAAGCCATCGCAAACATGCATAAGCTTGGCAACCGATAATTGTTAACAACAAATTAATTTTCGACTCATAATGACATATTTAAGGTTAAGTCAGTTTAAGTACGACATAGGTAAATCGCGCTTATTAAGCAATGTTGTTTTAATGGACTTTAAAGAGTCCGTTAATGAGAATAAATAATAGACGTCATTTAGGTTCTTGTAAACAACTCTGAGAGGGTTAAACAGTTCAAAATTATATTTGCAGTGACTAAGCTTTATCAACATAAAGTGCCTAGAGAAGCGGACATTAAAGCCTATCTCACGAAGTAATGCGGGCGAGTCAATTGCACCATTTATTAATTTGATTAAGAAGGAAACCCCAAGAACAAACCTACGTTTCTCGAGTGACGGTAAGGATAACAGAAGCAACCTATTTTCATAGGGTGGAAGAGTGGAAATCGGGTTCCAACCCAAATTCCTAAGGGCAAACACCAAGAATCTTTTGTATAGATTCAATTGAATTTACGTAGCACCTATATGAAGGAGACCACACAACAGAGGCATACTCAAGTATAGGTCTAACCAAACACATAGCCTTTTCGTAATGTAAGGATCATCAAGCTCTTTGGACCACCTCTTTATAAAACCAAGCGCGGACCTAGCTTTGCTTAAGGAGGACTCAATATGCAAATTGAAACGTAACCTATAATCGAATAGAACGCCTAAATCTATGAACGAATCGACGTCTTCCAACCTGTACGAATCAATGAAGTATTGAATACTGAACGACTTCCTTCTTAAGAAAGAAAGTTTCTTACATTTATTTAGATTTAGTTTCAGAAGATTGAGAGCGCACCATGCAACCAAATTGTTCAAATCACTTTGAATATGATGTGATTGCGATTCTACGGAAAAAGAAGAAAACAGTTTCACATCATCAGCATACATTAAAATCTTACTGAATTTAATCACGAAGGGCAAATCATTGATGTATAAATTAAATAAAATAGGTCCCAAGTGGCTACCTTGAGGTACGCCAGACGTCACGGGGAATTCATCCGAGGAAATGAGGTTAAACAAAACTCTGAATGATCTACCATGTAGATAAGAGCTTAACCATTCCACTAAGAAGAGAGGAAACCCAGAGGTCTGGAGTTTAAATCTAAGTAGTCTATGATTAACCATATCAAACGCTTTGCTAAAGTCAGTGTAAATGACATCAGTGCGAGAACCACTAGAAAAAGCCTTGAAAACATGAGAAGTAAACTCTAACAGATTGGTCACCGTAGATCTTCCCTTTCGAAAACCATGCTGGAAAGGAGAAATATACAATTTCATGGAAAAGGCTATATGCTGAGCCACAATTCGCTCGAACAGTTTAGGTAATACACTCAACTTGGCAATGCCTCTGTAGTTCTCTACAAGTTGCCTACTACCACTTTTGTGAATAGGAATAAGGAAAGAAGTCTTCCAACACAAAGGGAAAACACCTAAATTCAAAGATTTATTAAAAATGTTTGAGATAACATCACAAAGCTCGCCAGCACAAGATATAAGTACACATGAGGGGATTCCTTCAGGTCCAGGTGAACAATTATATTTCAGAGAGCTCAATCCTTCAAAAACGTCATTTTCAGATATAACAAAGTTAGGAATTGAAATCGAATATGAATAGTTTACCGATAAATCAAAATTGGCAGTTGAAAAGTTCTGTCGGAAGTATTCCGAAAAGAGATTTGAGGTTTCAAAATCATCCGAGGACTCGGGGCCATTAAAAGACAAAAACGACGGATTTATGGAGATTTTTCTTTTGGAAATAACGAAATTAAAAAAGTATTTAGGGTTAGCAAACAAGGAGGATTTAACAAACTGAAGGTATCTGCCCTAGTATTGGCGGTTGAGGGAATTAAATTTATGCCTTGCAACAGAGTAAGCGAAATAGTCGAAAGAAGAACCACTTTTCGAAAATTTTTTGAAAAGCTTGTTTTTCCCATTCTTGTAATATTTACTTGTTTTATTAAACCACGGGGGACACTTGATTCGAGGACGAGACTGCTTGATCGGAACGGATGCAGAAATAGCTTGATTTAATATATTGTAGAACGACCACAGTAAGCTATCAATGCTTCCCTCTGAGAAATCGAGCACAATATGAGAAAGATGTGATTTTAGTATGGAAACATTGATTTTGTGGAAATCATAAAGTTTATATGAAAAATTCGAATTTTGAACGTTATAGAAGTTCAACGAACCAACATACTTGTAATGAAAGGAAACACCCAATGCAAGATGATATGGGTCCTCAGGTAAACTAAACGGAAGACAACGATTAACGCAAACCTCAGGAAAATTTGCAAAGCAGAGATCAAGAAATCTACCATTGCAATTAGGGGTACCATTGTATTGTACTAAATTATTATCAAATAATTCATTGAAGAACACAACGTCTTTATCAGATGTTGAGGAAGGAATCAAACAGCCAGAACTACCACTGTAAAACCAATTGACTTGAGGCAAATTGAAGTCACCCAACGCAAGGTTTAGATTGCTTGGCCACTTTACAAATGAGGACGGCCTGTTTCTTATATACAGAGATATCCGAATTTGGGGGAATATAGGAGCAGGTCACATATAAGTGTTTATTAGGAAATTTCACTCGAATGGCGATAAATTCAACATCGGGAGTAGTTGGAAATTCAAACGAATAGGTGGGGAGTGCCGAAGAAATGGCAATTAAAACACCACCACCATTGCGATACAAACGATCGTTTCTGAAAACTTGAAACGAATTTTGGAAAAGTTCCGACGAATGTAGATCCGGCTTTAACCAAGTTTCAGTGAAGACCAAACAGAAAAACTCCGTGCTCACTGAATTTAGGAAGGTAGAACGAATTTTTGAATTTAGGCCCCTAACATTTTGATAAATGAGAGAAAATGAGGCTGAAGGAATATTTAGTTTTTTGAAGGGGAAAGAGCTACTGCATTCACATTACGGGTCGGTCCCGAGGGATTAATTCCTTAATTAAGGATCCAACCGGCCACAATGGTTTATTTAAAATCAAATCCATATTTTCGGTCGGAACTAGAATTTTAAAAGATGAGATAGCTCTAGATTGAGAAGGACCCAGTTTGAAAATATAACTCGCTTTAAATTGACAGAAGCGGCTTTCGCTACCAGATAACCCTTTATGTTTTCAACAGATGTATCTGGTGCCAGTCTTGAAACAAATATTGCCTTTCTGGGAGGAACTGCCTTCAAGCATATGTCATCAGTACTGGGAGCAGCAGGGTTAACGGATGGGGAGTTATGAGTTGGGGAAAATATAGAGGGGGTAGCCACACTTCCACGAGTAGCTTGTGCGACCTGCTCAGTGTGGCGACCAGCATTTACACTCGAACAGCGAGGAGGAGAGGACGATTTACTATTACCCTTATTAGTTTTGGGCGATGACGCCTGAGAAGATTGAGTGACATCTATGGGAGGAGATACCCTTGCCACTTCAGCATAGCTCAAGCCAGGAGGACTTCCCGGCTTTTTTGTAACTTTTATGTTACCGACCGACTCAGCAGTAGCAGAAACGTTAACATTCTTTGTCGATTTTAAGGAATCGGTAACTTGCACCGACGAAACGGGCTTAGGAGGTGACGAACCACACGCTACGCTACGCGTTGAGACTTTGTTAGCTGGAGAGGAAGATGACTGCGCAATATACCGACATTCATCAAACCTAGTCTTGATTAATTCAAACTTCTCCCACAAAGAGCCGAGATTTTTGCTCAAATCTGAGAAACAATTTCTCGTCTCCGTGAAGAGTTTATAGAAATCAATGTCCCGCTTTCTACAGTCAGGACATGACCATCGTAAACCTTTAGAAGGGTCAAGGACTGCATCAGCAGCAACAGACAGAATTCAAAAAGCAATAGAAGCGAACTAAGCGTTCAGTAACAATTAAAACAAAATAAAACAGTCTTATAAATGTATATATAAAACTCAAATAAGTGTGTGAAATTATATATAAACTCTGCTACGCCTTTAACAGAATTCTGTTAAAGGAAGTCTCGAAGGGACATTTTTACCAAATTTAAAAAAAAAAAAAAAAAACTTTTTGGAAATTTGAAAAATATGTGAAACAGAACAATTTTCACAAGATGTTTTGAATGAGGTTGAAAAACTACTATAGACAAATCATGCCCTGTGAAAAAATGAAACTAGTACGCCGTGAATCTTCCAGTAATAGCCTTTTTAAGGATATCCAGCTTATGTTACGTTTTGCTCGGAGAATATTTTTATGGCACTTTTAAAATTGCCTTATAGGCACAATAGGTTACTAAAACTAATATTCATTAAAGGTTTTTTTTTTCTAAACCATAAGCTATGTTTTTCATTAAGAGAGAATAATATTAGAGTCCTAATAATAAGAAAAGAATAATAATTTTCTTAAGCTCCAAATGTTGTCTGGTTTTTTTTTTTTTTAAAAGCAACGTAGTATCATCTCCACATTGTTACGTTTCCACTATCCCTATAGTGTATGTACTATCTATTCCTCTCTCTCACTTTCTTCTTCACTTTATACAACGAGTACAGTGCACTTTACGTATTTAACGTATATTGTCGTCCATACAAAATATATATACATGCACATACGCGAGTAATAATCGCCAACAAATTTGTTCTTCGACAGGCTTACTTTACGTTATTAAGTGCAACATACATAGAAGAAAAAAACGATCTAATATTTGCAAGAGCTATAAATGCCTCTGCTTACATTTGTTTACGCACAAATCCATCCATGAGTACAATGTAATGAGCAATGAGTTTCCAAACTCCCATAAAAAGTTTCTTAGAAATTACGTTCATGATATTTTTACACCCATCACTAAAGTGTGAGTAGTATTTTCTTTTCGTCAAAATGTTTACAATGCCCAGAAGGAAGCATCAGAGTCCCTACAAAGTGTATATATACTTGATCAGAATCAAATTCTAAATCGATTTCAGCCGACTTCAAAGTTGGAAGAAACATTGGAAGCTTTTGCACTCATGGTGGTATTAAAATGGACTGAATTGGTCGAAAGCCACGTCCACAACACCATGTAAACTGACAACAGCTCTGTTTTTCAAAGGGAATGAAAAGTTTTCTTTTTGCTCATTACTCATTAACTGTGACAAATAAATGCACAAATATTTCATCGTATATTCTACTGTTGAGGCTGCAGCATTTGTGTAAAAAAATGGAAAAAATTGCGCCTATTACAACGCGCAGAAACAAGCTTTTAAAACCTCATATGGCAGCACAAATGAAGACATCGCTTACAAATTTGCAGCAGCTTTTAATTTGAAAATAGAAAAAAATAACGGCGCCCTCTCCGTATTATAGAGCATGATAAATTTGTTCTTTTGTTTTTTTTAGAATGACTGTGATTGGTATAAAAGATTCGACCGAATTTAATTTCTTTACTTGTTTTCTTTTATATGAATTTTATTTTTATTCTTCTTACATTTTCATATTTTTTCTTTAGTCCTCTTTATATACTTTCTATTAGTTATCACTAATAATTAGGATAAAATTTACTTCTAACCTTGCGAAATTGCAAAAAAAAGGCACAGCTTGTAATACATATGAATACATTTCATAATATATATACAAACACATTTCATAGTTTATATGAAATATATGTGCGTAGTATGTATGTATATAGGTATATAATGTAACACAGTGAAAATTCTTCATACTTCTTCAAAGCATATAAGACTTTTTTTAAAGTTCTTTCTTTGCTCTCAATATTTGTTCGCACACAGCCATCTATTCCATCATTTCCTCGTTATTTTGATCATAATAAATTAATGCGATGTCGTCTTGTCTGACTTTCTAAACTGAAAAGAAAAATTTTCAATCCAAAACAACAAAAAAAAACAAATAGTTCTGAAAAACTTAAAGTGAAACTTACTGGAAAAATGGATTCACATAACGTGGGTTAATAAATCTTTAATGAGTTTTGCAATCTTATAGACAACCAAACGAAACTTCTTCGAAGATATTCTTTCTTATTTCTTTCTATCAATTTACATAAATGCAGTACACTGTACTGACAGATACATTTATTAAATGCGATTGAGGCAATGTCAATAAAGACGAGTCTACCTTAAGTCCTTCTTATGCATATATGCGCACAAATTTAATTTACCCTTGTTCCGCGCGTGGAGATAAACGAAGAAAGTATATTTCTGTAGCATTGGCTAAAGCACACTTGGGAATTTTTTATCGTTTACCTGTTTTAGTTTATGAAAAGTTGGGAAAATCTCCGAAGACAGAGGGGTTGTCAGTTCATGTTACATCGTAAGTGTGTCCCTAAGCCGGTTGGCTTATTTTTAATGCTAGCCTGCACGCAAGAATATCCAATGTTTCTACCAGTTTGCAACTAATAATCATCGTATTTGCGGCCAGGAGAATGTATACTACGGGTATAACACAAACTAATATGTGGACATCGATTCAGAATTTGATGCTGTATCAGCATTTTATATATACAATTTAATGCAGAAATATTTATGAAAAAAAAAAAATTATAAAATCATCTTTTTCTTGGTTAACGGCGAAATTTAACGATATTCTTTGAAAAGAAAAGAAAATGATAGCTTTGTCTTTTTATATGGTGACTTTAAAAACGTTAAGCAAACAAGCCTACATAACTCTTACTTTTCAGACCGATCAAGTACACTGTTTAGCGTTTGACTCATCTTAAGTAATCTTGATCTATTCGGTGGATTTCTTAACCTATTGAAATTCATTTTTATGTGAAAAAAGCCCAATGTAATGTGCCCACACGACATAAGTTATACCTAAATTTATTTGCTCGAAAATTGCCCGACCCTATATGAGTCATTATAACAACACATAACTTTTCTTTACCTCGCATGCTAACCTTAACTTTAGTGCTACTAGATCTATTAAAAAAAAAAAAATGCTTTCCTTAGAGTTATCAAGTTTATAAACTAACTTTTAAACTCAGTTAAATTTTGACTTTTTAAGTTCAATAATATACGGCAAAGTCATTTAGAAAATTTACCTGGAGAGATAAATGCGATTAAAATGATAAGACGTTAATTTTAAAGTTCTTCAAAAATATGAACAGAAATAAAACATTACAGCAATATATTGTCAAATAACATAGTGTCAAAAGACCCCTGATTTATCCATGCGTTAAGCACATATACATTTTTGATCAACTTATGGAAGTTTTATTCTTCTTTTCTGTCTAACTTCCGTCCGCCCAGAATTAGCATGGCAAATTAGCACTTGGTATATAGTTACGTAGTTCATAGAAAAGTTTTAACCTCCCGCTATAAAGATAAAATCAATATTATGTATTAAACTTGGAAATTTCGACTCTCTGACACACGCAAGCACTTCCACCCGCCACGAAAACCTCTTGCATATTTTACTTAAATATTGACGGGATCCTCTAAAACAAAAAAATAGCTGGAAAAAAAATAGACTCAGAAAATAGCATAACGATTTCTCAAATGTAATGATTAAAACATATTCGATTTTTAGAAAACAAACTTTTGTCTAATCTCTTTGCTCAAAAGCAAACCCAAAAAAAGCAGAGTGCTGGTTTTGCTATCTTTCTTTGCTTTGCTTTTCTCTCTGAGTAACTTAAAAAAGTTTCATCTCTCCTTTTGCGTATCTGTTGCAAAAAGATATATTAAAATTGCCTATTCGCTTGAAATCACTGAAAATACACAAAAGTAAGCTCTAAACATAAACTTCCGAATCCACTTACGCATGAAGTTCTGTTTGCAATGGACAAGAAGGCAAGTTGAAAGCAACTTAGGTTAAACAATGATAGCCTCCGAATGCACTGATACCACGTATGATCAGTATCTAAAACATCGGGATTATCGGTTTGAAAAGTTGATTGATCATATTTGTAACCTAAAACAAAAATTAAATGTAACCTAAAGAAAATATAATTTGGAAGCTGTAGCCGATATGAGCAGCGACCTAAAATTTTCAACAATTTATGCTTTACTTCGACTACTTTTAAGTGCTTAAGTTAGCGCACTTTTGAGGGCCTCCACTGGACATATTTTTTTCAAGCAGAAATACATACTGAAATTAAACTCTTACTAAAAACATTAGAGCAAAATGAAAACAAGTTTGACAAAAACTTAGTTCCGCTCTTTCGTAAGAAACTAAATTAATTTGCAAGAAAAGCAAAGCAAAAAATAAATTCTCGTTGGACAATAACCGAATTGTGAGCTTCAAGACACAATAAATCTATAATAAACGAAATTCAACAACAAAGCAGAAGTTTAAGGGACATGTCCATACAATCGAATTATTTTAACCTCTTTTGTTTTTATGGAACGAAGATCACCAAATATCAACGATGGCGTCGTTTTAATCTATTTCAACAACAGTGCGCAAAACGCTGACGATTATTCAATACTAGAGAACCCTTATTAATCATTTATGATTCATTCCATAAGGTACAGGGAATTGAGAGGGTAACAACATTGCACATTTTTGAGGAAAAAATTGTTTTTTGTTTTTTGCCTAATCGACGCTTTGAATCTTTTGACATATTCAAAAAAATTGATTATCCGTAAAACTTTCTTGATAGGAATTTCGTGCTTTTCCTCGACAAGAGAATCTTCTGGAAATTTATAGCCCAAAGTTTTACCTAATACGCTACCTTAAAAGATGATTATCTTCATTTAAAACTGTTGCCGAACAAAAGTCGAAATCTCTGTATGCTGTGGCCAAGGAATTAGAAGTAAGAGACGAAGTTTTTAACATTAATTATAAGCTCGACTATTGAAGTGTATATTTTCTTCTGGCGGAAAGCAAAGAAACCGACGTGGGCATTTTGATGCTTTGAGATTGCATCAAACACAAAAAATCGGCTTCGAAACGCGATTTTTCAAAACAGCAATCAGCATAACTCGAATAATTTTTTTTCTTTCCCTAAACTTTTCAACGGTATTTTCTCGTACTTTTTCTGTAAGTTTATTAAAATATCTTTTATTAATAAATGAAAATTTCGAAAATTGAATTTTCCCACATATGCTAATATAGATGAAGTGATTTTATTGCGCTTGCCGCAAAGTCTCTCAGACTGATAGTGCTTCGCGAGAACGGCTCTGGTGCTGTCACTTTTTAATGCTTTTCGAAAACAATTTTTTTTCAATACTTAAACATATATCTACTAAGGATATACCAACGTTTTGTGGATGCCTAATTTTATTGAAATCCGTCAATTTGACGGGTAAATTTTGTGAATCTTCACATTCGCAACAATGAAGGTAGGAAATTAAAATGTGGCACAAACTTTTCCTGATCGATTAGGAATATGTCAATATAAAAGTGTAGTGTTAAAAATTCTAAAAACTTTAAAACAGAATTTTTACACTTACAAAGGAAGAATGGCGGAAGATCTATCTTCGTACCCTTCAAAATAAGCGTAAAAAACACAATGCACTTGCTTGTCTGTCTGTCGTAACAAATTTGGATTATCATGACCTATTATTGAGATTCGATCCCAATACCGTTTCTCACGAAAATCGGTCCTTTGTAGAGCAGAAAAGTCCAAGCTATAATGTGTGGTGATAAAAATTGGCCTATAACAGTAATTTTATAAAAATATAAGCATTGTGTTAGATAATATGATGTAAGGTATTTAATGGGCGGCGTTGACCGGCTTTGATGTTTTTAGTTGTTTATGTTGAATTTCAGAAAATTTAACGAGTTGAAAATCTTATTTCTTCTAGCTAACGAACTTTTTATCACATATTTAAGACGTGTTATTTGGGCAATAAAAACAATTGGCTGCCTGAAGAAAATCTAAAATTAAGAGAAAACAAGTGAGGCTACCTTAGGGGTGCAATATCGTTTTTAATGTATGTCCACCAGATGTGCCATAATTGAGCACAATTATTTCATGTTTTATCAATTGCGCTCGTTCATCCAGTTTGGTAAATAATTTCAAAATATTCGAAGTAATTACTAAACTCAGTAGTCTTTCTCATTGGTCAAAAATTATATTTTTACTTGTTAAAGTATTGTAACTTTTGTGGGCTACCGGAGAAGAGGGTTGAAAGAAGATTCCTTTGTTGGGTGTGTCGGCAGTGTTGCCAGGTATGTGTCAGGCCAGAGAGTTATTGAGTGATGTATTACATATTGTTAAGAATTTCGCTTTTCTATTATATAGGACTCCCACTACTAAATCGTGGGTATTCTTTTCAAAAGAAATACACTTCAAAATTCTTCTATGTAAAATTATATTGCTTAACAGTAGAATTATTCACAATTTATTTTGGCTGTACTGTCGACTCAAATGTTCGTGTCCGACTCACACTGCCTTCCGTAAATAGTCTATTTATATTCATTTTTACAAACATATCTCGTGGCTTCATTTTTAATCCGTTAACCTGTTTTTCCGGTAGTCCTGTTCCTCGGCTGGCAGCAGCATGACGCGCCTGCGAATGTTTGCATTTGGTTTTTCCCTCTCTAGGGAATTTATTATTTGCGAAAATTAATTATCCGGAATTAGCTAAATATAGGTTTTCCGTAACAATATCTTCATTGGCAAGTCAATTCTTAAAAAATGAGGACGATTTTTCCACAGAGACGGCCGTAATAGATAAGAGACCGACAATTTTATTCTTACCTTCATTTGTAATATATGATGCCATGGAGAAATTTCCGTAAAGTTGTTGTATTTACTCATTGGAATCACATGCATGTTCGAACAAAAAATGATCCCGATGAGTACATTGCAACGACAGTTAAACGTTAAATAGACGACTTTGAATGCTTTACTCATCGATTTCTATACATTTCTTTACATACATTTTTATTCATCTCATTTGGACTATATCTGCGATCCGGGCATGCAATGAATTTGATGCTTTTAGGAAGCAAAGATATATATCTTTCAGCGTCCTTGTCGGTCGAAATAGGTTTGCAGTAGCATTAACAACCTAATTTTAGATGGTATTGCTTCCATACTAGACATAAAATAGCAAGTCTCAGCAGTAGTAGACTTGAAACTGCGGAACGTGTTTTTACTGTAGAAAACCGTAACATTAGACCTGTGATACAATTTTGCATTACAAGGATAGTTAGTGTCCAGCGATCCAGTTTACCCAACTGCCACTTCCCTACTTTGCTGTCACAGCAATGAAATTCATTATCTACCATACAAAACTTACTATGAACGTTTTTTCACTAAAATTATGAATTTTTTCTACTACCGTAGCAGGTTTCTACAATGCAGCATTAGACACTAATTCTTCTAAAATCTACAAATATAATTTAATCGTTATGTTTGGATATTTCATTGTACAACTGATTTAAATTTTTCGAAGCTGACTCTATAGTCTTAGTGATTAAAACAATTTCAATATAATTAATTATCAGAATAATTTTATTGCTATTATATATCAGTATATTTTATTATTGGCCACTCTAACTTTCTGATAATGAAGCATTCATTTTAAATCAATTTGCTAAATAGGTTTTCTCAGAGAAATTTAAAGGTCTTAACAAATAGCATTTAAATGTAGGAGTATCCTCCCTGCGTCCCCGCTTCTGGTGTTCACCAACGAGGTACATAACCAACGCAGCTTGATTAATAACGCACTCCAGCTAGACCTTACAAAATAACTGAATCGTTTTAGATTAATAGCGTAAACTTGAAAGCCACAAGAATTGATAGTTGATATTCGTAACCATTACATCGGCTGCACATACACACACATACACACTACGAAGAACGCTTTAGGTCGTTACATTGTTTAGGAAGCTGGATCTGGCACTGAACACTAGTTTCATAAGGGGTAGCGTCAACCTTCGCTTGGCCTCCCTGCTTGCATAGATAACAATGGCGTCTGTTAAGGCCAATACACCTAGGAAACAGGATAACAGGATAACGACTTTTCAGTTGGAGCCTAATTACAATGAATCCTATAAACCAAAAAAACAATGTACCAACAGGTAGTAGGGGTCACGCCGTCGCTTCGCAGAGAACCCCTTCAAAGTGAGCGGAAGAATAATGAGGTCGCCAATAAGCGTGCAAACGCAGCATCATCTCGGACAAACGCTCCCCGAGAAGTCAAACTACACACCAGTGCATGTGGAGAACGTGGCAGCCTTCATAAAGCTGGGCGGCTGTATAAAAGAGTTGGTGGTGATGCTGCAGGAAAATTAAGGAAAAAGGCGACACATAAACTAACAAATGCGCGTCACAATAGACAGGGCAGGTTCGATTTTGCGAAAAACGAACGTAATGATAATTATATTTAAAGCTTATCTGGAAACTGTTCGTAGTCAAAAAAATGATGGACGTTTTAGCTATTGAAGCTATTGTAAATTTTTTTACATGGAAAATGCTGCAAGCTCATATTAATTTAAAATAAATAATATCTATTGCGTCCTATAAGCTTAATTTGTATGTACTGCATCAAGGTTTCCCCAACGGGTAAACTGCTCAGTACAGTTACAAAAAAATAAATTTTATTGATCACAAACTTTTATTGTTAGAACACGATTTCAGAGTGCTACAAATGGCAAACTGTTAGGACATTATTTCTTACCAAACAATCGCCATTTTGAATTGGTAAAAATAGTAACCCGGAGCCCGACCTTCTTGAATATGCCGTTGGATTACTATAAAATAGTAATACGACATACTGTATTTTTAGTACGTAGGTGAAACGCGAACATTTTTTTTAACACAGAAGGAAGCGAAAATGTCTATGGAGAAATTGTGAATTGGTCTAGTGTACACTGCAGAAGAAAGATTTAACATATTATTTTTATTGCCTAAAATATCAATTGAAAGTTTATTTGTCAAAAAAGCAAATTAAATAAAATCTTGTAATAAGTCTCATACAACTGAAATATTATTCCTTTAATCAGCGATTACAGTAATTCATTAATTTTGAAGGTGAAGCATGACCATTTAAATATAATAAAACCTTTATTTCTTCTACCCGGCATTATAAACGTCATTGGACCCACAAAAAAAACCTCCAAAAGTTATATTTTACCTATATTTTGACTTAAAACCCTCCGAGACGGCGTTTAACATACTTCTGTTATCGGCTTCACAGAGCTCTACAAAAAATTTTTGGTTTAGGTCTTTGCTAGTTATATTTATATATAACTTCACACCCTTTGGTATCATCTGTCCTGCGGCGAAATAAATATAATTCCGTCTTTAGGTGATGATCACAATATTTATTTGCATTCTACAAACATTCCGTTATTTTGGCAATCAAGGAAGTCCGTTTTTTTGGTTATACTCAATAAGAGATTTTTCCGAATATTTCAATTAGATTTTACAAATTTTATTGCCGCTGCTTTGCTCAAAGCAAGATCTGCTGGCGTAATTAGAAGAAAAGACATAAAAGAGAAAAACAAAAAAGCTAATGATAATACAAACCAAACCTAATCTCAAATAGTAGGCGAAAGAAAAAGAAAAACACTAAACAGAGTGTAAACAAATAGAGTAGCATAGTAAATAGACAGCCAACCGACCAACCGCCCAGCCAAAACGTCTGACAATCATACGTATTGCATTACCTATCGTTGTAAAAACATTGTCTTTTATTTGTAATTTGATCTTATTCGCAGTTAAAGTAATACCGAGATATATGTTTAGATATGTAGCTTTGATAATTGTTACTGTTACTATTACTTTCTTTAATTAAGCTTTTATTTCTTTACCTATTCGTGCATTCTATTCTGTTAGTTAGAGAGCAATTGGAGGGTTTCGACAACTGCACAAACTGTTCCAGATATGAAAGTGATCAATAGGCTTTAATGCTAGAGCTACCGAGCACACCATTTTGGTCATATTTAATTTTAATTGTTCAAACACATAGTTAAAAGGGTATTAAATGTTCCCAAAATTTCTGTTATTTGTATGAAATATAACTTTGAATATCTACAATCAGTTCTTCTGTGCCTAGTCTACTTTCCGAGCTGCCTACGACATACACTTATTTCTATCAAAAACAATAATTTTCGACCTTTTTTTTGTCAGATCGTCACAATTGTGAAGACGAAGGCAGTAAGTTGAAGTGGCGCAAGCTTTTTTTGATCAATTAAGAACCCAAAGATAAAAATGCCTGTGATCTCTCTGTATACCAGCCTATAATAGAGAAAGAACTGGCACCTCGAAAAAGCACCAAAAATTTTCTTGTATTAGTTTTGATGCAATGAGGATTTTTCGGAAAATCTATTACCCGAATATTCGTCATAATGACCTGTAAGTTCAATCCAAAAATCGTTCGGATCATTGCACTATTACTAAGTAAGGCAGCAAAGAAACTCCCACAAAAAATTTTCGTGAGCAAAATTGATCAAGGATTCATGCAGTACTAGCTTCATATGTTCGTAGTGTACTGCTTGCTCTCAGTAGGCAAATAGATTTTTGCTTTTTCGATCTAATGTTTCATAGATCTCATATTTGACATACAATAACAACTTTTATAGCTATCACCGAAGGATGAGGGGTGTATTCATTTAATCAAAGCGTTTGCAAAACAGAGAAGGAAGCTTCACAGAGCCCAAAGAGTATATATATTCTTGATCACCATCAAATTCTAAGTCGATTAAAGATTGTCCCTTTGTCTCTGTAATGTCAGTTTTAAGCATTTTGCTTGCCGAAAAACTTTTAACTCGTGAACCAAGAACATGGTGACTTTTACGGGGATGTTTATGGGGATTGATTTCCACGTTTGTTATTAAAGGGGATAAAATCACATTTATGCGTGACCTTTGTCTAGCTTAGAAGGGTAACTTTATAGTGTTACGAGCTAAGTTCCGTTCAGAAATGTAAGCCAGAAGGCTTCTTTTAAATAAAAACTTTCGCTTATTTGTTCGAAAATTGCAATCATTTTGCCCTATAAGCGTATAGAATTCAGACTACACCTTGTATGTTTTCAATTTCTTAAGAATGGTTTCCCCACTACATCAGAAAATTGTTGATGCGTCTTTGAAACTTGTCGTTTAATTTCAAAGTAAAGCTATAAGCGATACGATTTCTTATATATACCCTTTAACTTTTAACTTTAGGCGGACGTACCCAACACCCTGAAGGGCTTACGATAGACCCACCTGTTATTATATCTATAGATTCAGAACCATATTCTGAATGAATTTCTAAATCCATCTAAGCTTGTCTGTCCTTCGTGTTCAATCTACAGGCCGTAATTTTTGAGATATTTTGATGAAATTTGGTATATATAAAGGTGCTTTGATCTAAGGGCGAACGTTATCAAAAATGTTTCCGATCTGTTTTTTTGATCATTCCACATGTAACTTCTGGTTTTTGGAAAGTCGTTATATTAAAAAGAAATTATAATTTTCGTAATTTTTCGGCAAAATTCGCTAAGTAATAGTGCTTCGACATTCTAAATTCATATGAAAAATGTGGTTCGATAACCATCGCGTACAACCGCTACCGTGACAAAGGGTCTTCGTAGAAAGATATAATCTTGAATTTTTCGTGGTGAAAATTGGTTAATAATGGCAGGCCTAGTTTTTGAATTCCAACGTGTAGAATGAAATAATGAAAAATAATATGGTAAAACATTCTAATTTTTAATATTTTATATTGATAATTTGCCCTTAGAAAATCAAACATAGGAACTTTGGACCACATACATTTACTTTTTAGACCGCAAATATATAAGAGCGCCCATCACGGTAAACCGTTCTACGATGACAAAGCCTGGCTTGTTATGACCCATGTAACTGGAAAATGATAAAACGTCATGTAAGTTAAGCTTGCTAAGCTAATACCACATTCTTACTTACTTTTTCACCAATTTAGAAAAATGATCGAAGTTTAGTACCCATAAGATGATATTATTCCCTAATCTTTTTTTATGTTAAATCATAACTTCTTTAATGATATTGTGACCATGTCAAGTTTGAATCTCGGTTTGGAAATCAATATACAACTATAGTTTCGGTGGGTTTTCAAAGGGATAAAACTCACCCCTTTGTTCTTCTGGCGATCATCCTGCATTGAGAAGTACAAAGGCCATGTTTAGTAATTACAAATTTCGATAAAATGTAATGAAAGAGAATAAGTTGGACGGTAAACGAATAATAGAGAGAAGGCAAGCAGTGATAACTCATAAATAGTATATATAGTAAAATTGGAAATTATCTATGTATGGATTTGATTTAAACGGAATGCACCCTCATTACGCGTGGCCATGCAAACGAAAACAAGAAAAAAGTTAATTTTTTGTTTTTAAAAATGAAAATGCAAAGAAAAATGCTTACTGTAGACACCAATGGCTACTTATTTCAGGCAAGCTTTCAACATGAAATTTCAGTTAATTCCCGTTTTCGTTTCTCCATTTGATTTTATGTTCATTTGTCCACAAAATTTATATGAATTGATTTGTGTTTTTTTATAACCTATATTATTTGTCGTTTAAAACTTATGCACGAAGTATATAAGATATACCTGCATTTTATTATATCGATCAACTCAGAAACCATTTTCTGAATGTATTCAAGCTTGTCTGTCTATCCGCCAATTGTTCGTTCACGTATTTTTCTCTTCAACTCTCACGTCGCCATTTGTGAAATGTTTTGTTGAAATTTGGTTTACTAGCGTGTTTTGGGCTAACAGCCTACCCTATTGAAAATAAACGACCGTCCCCCATACAAGGTCTTATTTTGATAAAAAATAGACGATAAGAGAAAATTCTCTTTTCACAATTTCAAACTGATGTGAAACATTTCGATCTGTTCGCCTAATTTCTGGGTCATATCCCATATAACTGTTCCTGCGAGAAGGAAGCTTTCATACGTCGAAAAGACCGAATTTTTGTAATTCTATAACGAAAATTGTTCCATAATAACAATTTGGCATAAAAATTAACTGTTTTAAGTTTTTTTTCGCTCTCTCCCATATAACGATTGTTATAAAGAGTAAGCATTTATATGGCAATAAACTCTTGTCTTTAAGTACTTTGTGACAATAATAAGTGAAGAACAACAAGAAAACTCTTTTAGAGCACATATTCACATTCTTGTTCTTCGCTCATATAAGTGCTCTCACGAAAAGTTACAAGGAAATGAAGTAAATTTTTGGTACTTTATTATGAAAACAGACGAGAAATGTGTCAGGTAAAGTGAATGTATCAGGTAACTAAGATCTTTATTACAAGTAGATGTTTATTCCAGAACATTGAAAATGTCTTAGACAGTTCAGATGTGTGCAATGGCGAACATTTTCAAAGTTTTATTAAAGAATAACAGCAAACAACCATCTTCCAATTAAGTCAAAGATATTTCAATTCAAGTTTCTTTGTTATTAGTAAAAAATTTTAAAAACCTTTTATTTTTACTACTTCATGCATGTGCATAGTATATGTATTCTTGATCAGCATCAAATTCTGAATCGGTTTAAGGATGTCCGTCTGCCCTGTTCTCTGATCGTCCGCCTGTGTAATGTCTGCTGCAAACACCTTCCTGGCCACAAAAATTAAGCTATCGACTTCTTCGAAGGCCACGCCTATGTAAAATAAAAACACCTCTGTTTTAAAAGATTCGGACATAATTTCGAATATAATTGTCTTACTTTTTATTTTTGTCTGTTATTTTCATCCACAATACTTCACTACTTAACGGACGAACTATTTAATATGAAAACAAGCAAAAGCATTATAGTCGAACAAAGGCGGCCATTAAGTACCCTACACCGCTTTGTCTAACACAATTCTTATTTTTGTGTGAAATTACTGTTATAGGCCAACTGCTTTTGCCGAGAAATTTTGAATATTAGAATTGTTTTCCACATAAGGCCTTTTCAAAAAAGTGGACCGATCCGAACCATTTTCAATATCCTTCGTCCTTGGGTTAAAACAAGTCATTGTACAAAATTTTGTTGAAATATGTCCAGAATTGCGACCTGTAGCTTGAAAAAAAAATTACATGGACAGAGATCAAACGACCAGACGGACAGACAAGCTTAGATCAATTCAGATTACGATTCTAAATCAATCGATATAATAAGAGGTATAACGCAGCCCTTCTGTGTTACATACGACCGCACTAACTTAACATACCCTGTACGATAAGTGGTATAGAGCATAAAAAATGCAAGAAGCTTTCTTTTTCAAGGAGGAAGTTATTCAATACTGAGTATTTCATTGATTCACACAAGTTCGAAAACATAGATTAGTTCATCGGTTCCGTTTGACCAAAGATTACGTTTAATTTCCATATTAAGCTTTCCTCCTCATGAAGATAGGTTGTTTCTGTTGTCCTTACCATCACCTAAGAAACGTAGATTTATTCTTGGTGTTTCTTTCCTAATTAAGTTAATGAACGGCACCGTCGATTCATCCACATCACTTGAGGAGATAAGCTTTAATGTCTCTAATCGCTTCTCTAAGCAATTTATTTTCATTAAACTTAATCAATGTAAGTATAGTTATGAGCCGTTCAGAATTGCTTACAGAACCCTAGATGTTGTCTATCGCTAATCTCAATGCCGGATTCTTCAAAGTCTATCAACAAACTATGCCTAACACGGTCGATTTGCCTACGTTGTATTTAAACTCACTTGTAATCTTATTTTTGAAAACTAACTTGTGTTGTTTACTGTTACAGCCTGCCAAGCTTTTGCATGTTTGCAATGGGTTAAGGCTTCACTTGGAGCTTAGATCTGTACTGGTTGTGGGTTTGCTATGCGCTAGTCGTGTACATGCTTTCTTCCTTTCTTTTTTCTTTTGTTCTTTCTTTTTTATTTATACATGAATTATTATTTTTAATTTTTTTTCTTTACTTGCCCTTATATACTTCGTATTAGTTTTTAATTTTAATTAGTATGAGATTTACTTGTAAAGGGTCAATTGAATTCAGGTACTAATTTATTTTAGCTGAGATTCATGGGTAAGTAAATAAATAAATAAATAAACTATGATAAAAAAACAAGTTTCAAAACTGTAAAGTCATTTATTTGGAAATAACGATTTTTCGACTATGTTGACCACAAGGAATTTTCATTCTTTCATATGTTTTTTGTACAACGTTTTTAAAATAACAATCAACAAAAAGAACAGCACACAGGGAATTTTCGTTAAGTCAATTCCAACTTTATTTAATGACAAAACCATCCTGTGTTTGCTGAAAAGAATGAAAAACAGGGATCAAGGATTTTCCAGTATGGCCATAAGTTGGCAAAAAGTTACACTCCGTCAGCTAAAAGGAAGACACGACGTCATACCTCGACAATGTCTACACCACTTCGCAATTGAATAAAATACTAAACTTAATATTGTACCCCATGTAACGGCTTATTTTTTATACGAGTCTTTATTGGTGCGCTAAAAAAGAACCGACGTTCTTAAAACTGTATGAAGCGTTTATTTCAAACTCCTCTACATACATTCACAAGCAATTTAATATATCTTTAACAATGGTAGCATAGACTATCTACATCCCGGTAATACCCGTCCATATCTCAAAAAAATACTCAATTTTATCAATTTATGCACATAATTGGACGTAACTGAGATTAAAAATTCAAGCTATTTGAAAATTCAGACAGTGTAACGTTTTTTTAAAGCGTAGGCTAAAAAAACACTTCAAACATGTTTAATAACTGCTAGAGAAGGCTATTAAAAGCAGCAACAATTCCAAAGTGACATTTTTTATTAACACCATATTGTTAGTTAAAAAAAAAAAATGCGTTCATAAATTTCGCTGATCCTATTTGCTTTTACGATATTCTTCTTCGCTTTTTTTCGAAAATATTATGAGGGCGATTTCATAAATTTTTAAAATTATTCACAAGCTTCCATATTATTTTTGTTTATGTTCAAAACAATTTGCTTTTTAAATTAACGGAATTATTAATTTATTTTTTATTAAATGGAATTATTAATTTATTTTTTCTTCTTTTTCTTCCAAATACCTTTATTTGATAAAAACGTCATGAGGAAATCTTCGTCTATCTTTAACTTTATTAGTCAAGGTCAGATGAACTTTATTTATATATAACACTATTTTCATGAGTATTTATTTATATATTTTACAGCGCAGCGGCTGAATGAAAGTATATTAATCGAAACAAGTCGTTTGTGATGCGAACAAATATGTAATAAGAACATGTAAAGCAATAGACTTAAGACTTAAACGTCTGCACGCATGTTCAAATTTAGGGATTTTTCTCAAATACACAAAGAGTTAAAAAAAAAAAATAAAAAAGAAAAAGATGAAAAATATATCATCCTGACATTTGGCAAATATGTTTACGATTGATCTCCATCAATTGAAAAGTAACTTATATATTTGCATCGGATGCACAAACCACCAAAAGTCAGAAAGGCAAGAAGTTAAATATTGCTTTCTTAGCTTTCAATGCTGTTAAACCACATCCGCTATGAAGAAAACAAATAGTCATTCGATAAAAATTAATCAGAATACCCTTCATGCATATACTTTACATTACTTACTCGGTATATCTTCCTTAATTCAATTTGTCAAAACAGACAGCACATATCAATACAGTTTTCAAGTAGGTTTAAGTTAGCCGTTGACCTAAATTTCAGGTCAGCAACTCCTGTAATGCATAAAAGTTACCTTGTTTGCCTTGCATCTAGGAGGACACATTTACGCTTTCATGCTTGTGTTACGAAAAGTCTCTAACATTCGATTCAAACCCCATATATCTATTTTATTGCTTTAGCAAAGCCTTGAATTTCTTATCTGATAACTTTATTATCAGGCGCAACATTTTCAATACAAAAGTCAAAAAAATTGGTAGAAAGCGGATGTGTGATGGGGAAAATCGACTGATGCATGTTACTAATCAACCAAAACAAAATGTACAGACGCTCAATGTTCTCGGGTTCATAACAAATATCGTTGAACATCACATTGTCTTCAGTTAAAAAATCCCATTTAAATAAGGGTGAACTTCACATAATATATTGCTTGGAAAAGCCACGCATATTTTATTGGTTACCTTAGCAAAATGAACGTTTTAAGCAAGATTGCCTATGGCATCAGTTGCAAATCTAATATCAACATCCTTAAACCAGTCTATCACCAAGCCCTTAGATCAATGCCTTTTGCATGATACCCATCAACAATATCATAAATGAAATTGACCGTCCAGTTTTAGAATATGTACTTCATGAATTAAAAACTAACTTCTCAACCCAAACAATCCTATTCTCTCTGAAGATGCAAGAAAGACTACTATTGCCAAGAAAATTAGAAATCCACGATCCGCAATTTACTATTAAGTAGTAGGTATTATGTTTTCCCCAACTTAGTCTTTTTCTTTCTCCCACTTATTTCCACTTAACAGTAGGTGTTATGTTTTTTCCCATCACTTCTTTCTGTATCTCAAAAAATTGAAATTTCCCCTAAAAATGTCCCGCAATTTTCGCCTTAACCCGCCATGAGTTTTGAAAGACTACTCTCTTTCCCTATCTACAAGAAAGGAGACACTCCAAATTACGTTTTCAGGGGTATAATTTCTGGAAAAACCCAAATACTGGAGACTGGCGGTTAGAATCTTTTATATGCAGATGGCTCTGAATCCTACGGTCTGCCTCTTGCTTCAAGACAAGTGCTTCTTAATCACACACTTTACGAAAGTGCTTCAACTGTCACATCCAACGCCGGAACTGTGCTTCACGCTTTGAATTGTTCGCAAAACTAAAGTTAACACTGTTAACTAACTAATTAACTAACACAATTAATAGTCTAGTATTGTAAGCTATTCGAAATCCCTCTATTTGCTGTCAAAGCACCATCAGCAAATTAAAGAAAATCATTATGTCGCGATAAAATTAAAATGTTTTGAGAACAAAGTCATATCAATTTTTTTTGGAAATGAGCAAGTTGATCGAGCTACGAAGTTATTATGGACGATATCATGCAAAAGTTGTTAGTTCAAAGATACATTGGAACAAAGCTTAAATAGAAACTACTGTTCTGCTCCAATCTGCAATTGTGAACAATTTCTCATAGTAAAGCACATTTTTGTAACTACCCAAATTTTTCCTTTATTGGAAGAATCGGAACAACTAATCCTACTCCTAAATTCTGAAATAAAATATTTAATACTGCAAAAAGCAAAGTACATGAATTGTCACTGTTTTTTAAAATTCGTAGGCTTGCTTACCTACCTATCTTCAGACTGATTATGACTATTTAATAACTACGTTTGTCAATGTTAATATCTTAATTTTGGGCTAAGCTCCAACAAAGGAGGACAACAAAATTTTCTAAAGCGAGTTGCTAGTCGAGAATACGCTTTTTAAAAATATCTTATTGCAAGGGGACGTTAAAGCCAATATATCTATTTCTTTTCACTGCGAACACATCAGAATTTCACACAAATCATACCAACCAACACCTACTAAACTCCTGCCCAAACTGGAGTAAAAGTTTTGCTTTTAAAGAAAGAGAAGAATTCGCATACACAATGTGAAACCTCTTAAATAAAACCTTAATTTAGTAAAAGTAAATAACCAATAACACTAAATTATGTTTAAAATATTTACCTTTCCTTCGACGATCATCACGACTCTTCTAGTACTTTTTGAATTGAAAATACTTTCTAGTGAATTTTATATTATATTTTACACTTTCCTACTTTGTTTCCATACAAGTTTTGTTTAGGAAAAGCATTTTTTTTTTTTAATTCTTTAACATTTAATTTTTTTTTTTTTTTTTTGGTATGTTGAATGGAGATAGACTAAAAAACATTTAATTAAAACACTTTTAATGCTATAAGCTACTTGTGTTATGGTAACTCTAGAGCATAAGAAAGAAAACAAACAAGACCCATAGAGAGAAAGGAAACAAAAAGAAAATTATACAAGCACTGCAAGTATAGAAAAAATGAAGGCATAGCATAATAAAACAACATAAAGAAATCAACAAATCTTCAAAAAAAATTGTGATTAAAGAGTGCTTTTATAAGGGCTTTCGTAACATCTAAAAATAAGGTTTAGTCAAACGAGAAACGCCTTGTTTTCACATTTGTAAGGTCTGGATGTGCCCTACGAGAAAGCAATCTTTAATTCTTTATCCCCCTCCGTAATTAATTTTGTTCCTTTAATATCAACAAATTTTTCTGCTATTATGTTACATTTTTTGTTAATTTTCTTCGTACGATTTTGTTTTATTTCACTGCTTACGTTTTATAAAACACTTTAAAGGTTTTTTTTTTCAATGTTGGGAATATGATCTTTTAAATTATATATAGTTAAGAATTATTTTCTACATTTCTGTGCTTTCAATTGCATATAAATGGGAGCAATTTTTCTTAATATTCTTCTTGATTATGGCGTATTTTACTTCACTTAAAAAACCAACATTCTTATTTTCTATCAAATTTTTTTGCACAAGTTTTTGTATTCTTATGAGAAACCGAAAACTCCGCTTCCATCATATTTTTTGACAAATCAATCTCTCAAACTAAAAAGCGCTTACGAATGTGTATATATATATTAGAGAGAGAATAAAAGAAAGAAAAAATGTATTCCCATGTTTACTTTATAAGCCTAAGGTTACCAGCTTTTTTCTTTAGTGAAAAATGAGCATGCACTTACTCCACGCACTACGGGCTAACGGACGGTTTTTCAGATTTACGAAAATTGTATGGATAATACCAAAAAGAACAAAAGAACATAAATTTATTTTCTTTGTTCCTCCACTTTTTTACAGCTGTTAGAAAACTGGGTGTTTGACTTTTCGGTTTCTTTTTCCTTTAAATTAACTAATTAGTAAATTTCTTGCCATTTAAATACATTGCTTTTTTAATGACGTTAATAAATTTCAACATAACATACATATAGTTTTTATATTACTGTAGGCTTTCTGATTGTTGACCCGATGTGCTGCATAAACAATTTACGCAAAGTCAGAAAGACATTCGAATTCGAGAAAAAATCATAACGAATACTTGGAGTCATATGAAAGGTAATTATTACTAATGTAACGTTAGTAGCTTTCTTTTCAGTATTATAATATACATATTTACAACAATAGATGCAACGCCGTTCGTAAAGAGTTGCCAACAGAAAGTTTGCAATTTTATCAACTGTTGAAAATTGAAGTGAATTTTAATAGACCGTGTGGTGAAGTTTTGTTTATGTGGTTAAAATTTCTTATTTATATATTAAGTTCTTATGATTTTTTATATAATAAATTTAATAGCTGTGCACATGCTTTTTTTTTTTTTCCTTTTTATTTGTTTTATTGTACTTATACTAAGTTTTATTATTAATTAATATAAGTTTTGCTTTAAGTGCCAAGTGAACTCGACTGTTATTTGTTTAGTTGAGTTTCATGTATAAGTAGAATTAAAATAAATAAATAAATAAATAAATAATACTATTTGCACCAACATTTTTCAAATTGGTAAGTGGAATTGAATAACAAGGACGTAAAGAAGAAGAACGTCGAAAGTAGACTCATGAATTTATTTCTGTGATGCTATTGATTTAGCTTCATCTTTCTCAATAAAATCAAATAAAGCTTTATGTTAATATAAAACTTCATTCCTCAGTTGATTTTTCTTATAAAGTTGAGAGAAATAATGCGGGTCTGCTGTTCTTTGGTTACAGTCATTTTAATTATTATCCATAAATTATTATTTCATGGTGAATAATTTGCCATTCTTAATTAAACCTTCACTAAGACTTTTCAAATGAAGTGCCATGTTTCCAGTGCCTGTTGAAGCCTCTTCTTCAATGGGCGGTGAATTTAACATTTCCTCCAAGTCGGTTTCAGTCAAATCTTCATCTTGCGATTCAAGCAATTCCTGAATGTCACTTTATTCTATCTGTTCGAAACCATCTCGTCCTTTCCTGGTGGGTTATCCAAAACTAGAAGTGCTTTAAAGTCTAAATACTGTTTTTTTATTATTATCATTACTATTCTTATTATTATAAATTTAGCCAGAGAATAAATAATAAGACTAATGTCTTAACGCACTAGCATCTAAGGCTTTCGGCTTTATTAAAAACTCTACCGCACTTGAGATTTAAACCCACGACCATTGAGTTGCTAGTCGAGACTCCTGCTTACTCGGCCACTCAGGCGGATTACTGTTTTTTTAAATAAGTTTCAACTTCAAAAACAAAACAATTTCGGAACCAGTCACAAAAAAATCCGCGAATAAAGAAATTTATAGCCACGAATATGGGAATTGGGTCGCACTTTTTTCACCCGCGAATAGTGAAACCGCGAATAAAGGAAGCCCGAATAAGCAGCTTTTACTGTATATAATATACAGTGCTCCAAGTTAGTATTCGAATGTTTTTCTAAAAGCTAAGAAGCCGCGACTATTTTAAATATTGAAAAAGTTGTATATTGTTACGAAAATCTCAAATTCAGTTAATGTCAGCCAAATAATTTTCGTAATAATAGATTCCCTGAAGAAAGAAAAACCAAATGAGCATTCGTAGCCGCCTCATGCAACTGCAGGCCGATGAAAACGATTAGCGGAAAAGCAGGCTGGGATTAGAAATAAAACCATAAATTTAGGTATAGTAACATGCTTGTAAAAATGTACGTAAATAGAATATCTGTGGAAGGGAGAGTTAGTCGGGCAAGAACTTTTGACCTGAGAGTGCGGCCAAAATAAATTGTAAATAATCCTACATGTAAGAAATATAATTGTAAATAAATATTCCTACTGTTGTGAAAGACAAAGTAGTAAAATAAAAGAACTTTGTAGTGTATATCTCTTGATCAAAATATCCACGCTCCAGTGATACGGACTGTATCTTACAAAAGCGAATTTCATAACAATATTTTGAGCATTATTGGAGCGATGTTATTGCTTTGTTGGAGGAATAAGGTTATAATGATTCGGCACTTCAGCATTACGTAATAATTCATTTCAGTGGTTTGTTGAATTGGTTTTATCGTAAACCTTTCGAAGAAAAGGATATTTGGGATTTACGTGCTCAAGACAGCTGCAAGGAAATAACGCCAATTTTTACCTATTACTGGAATAAAAATGTGCGTAAACATAATAAGGTAGGTGCTGTCCAACATAAAGCTCAGTACCGAGATGGTACCACAATTTTTGATAATCCCCACATGAAGATTGGCTATAAACAGGGAATGGCTTCTATTCTGCCATTTGGTGGTCTCTTTTTACTTGGTTCCATGATGAAATTATTTTGCGATAGTTTGGCTTTGATGATATTGCTAAAGCTCCTAAAAACTACACCGATATCGCCAAATATAAATTCAATTCCTTTTTTTAATGTCCTTGCAAGTAAGGAGAACGATTTAATGAAGCGTTAACAAAATTTCTGAACTTTCAACAGATTTTCTTAAACTTTTAAAAGATTTAACAGATTTCATTGAACTTTCCACAAATGTTACTAATTATATTAATAATTAATACCTCTCAATGGAGTTATTGCTAAGTGTGTCAAAAATGATCAAATTCGCCAATGAAATGTAGAGATGAACGTGTTAAATTAACGAACAAAGTTTTAAGCGACATTGGGGTAGGTGGTGATGAAATAAAATTTAATTTTTATTGATAATTTTTTATTTAAGGTCTAAAATTATACGCTTGGGAATGCAGTTTTCAGAAAAACGTTTTGGGAATACGTGACAACATAACTGTTGCTCTTCTCATATGTGTTTCGCCGAGGTGATGAATTTAAACCTTAAATAATCTATTATGCAGATAAGAGCTTATCCGTTTCATTAAGTACAATGGTATGCCAGAGGGCTGGAGTTTGAAGAAATGGCTAACTAAGTCAAACGCTTTACTAAGATCATGACGACATCCATGCAAGTGCCACTAGAGAAAGCCTTGAAAAACACAAGAAATTTCAAATTTCTATAGTCTGAATAAAAGTTACAGGTTCTTTATTAGAAAAACACAATGAATTTCAAATTTCTGTAGTATGAATAAAGCTTACAACAGATTCTTTTTTAGAAAAATACAAGGAACTTCAAAATTCTATAGTATGATTAAAACTTACAACAGTTTATATTTTAGAAAAGTCAACCCTTCTAAAACGTGGTAATTTGATTGGAAAATTTCCTTTTAATGTCTTTAAATGATTTAAGTGATACATCTTTTGGAATATCAGTGCAAAAACGGACAGGATTGGCTTAAAAACATGTCCACACTAAACAAAGTATATAAAACATCCGTACAAGAATTGTTATACTAGTTTACAAATTCTAAATCTTGTTTCTGTTGTTCAATTTCAAATTCTTATATTTCTAAGCACGCTTCTGTTACTTAATTTTTGCTCTAGTGCAAACGAATTCTTATGCAGTTAACCCAAAAATCTCAACTAAAAACATAGAGGTGGAAATGAATGTAAACTAAATGAAATATAAACAAATACACGTAACGATAAATTAGTCTTGAGCACAAGCGATGTGATGTGTCAAATAATTGTATGGCCGCAAAATAACTTAAACAATGTTGTTTGTTGGTGTGGTGACGAGATGGGTCGCGTGCTGTTTTTACATCCAGGTTTGGGCATAGGAGGTGCGGAATTGATGATGGGAGTATTTCAGAAGACTTTCCGAAGAATAAGTATCAGTCCTGAAGCGTTGTACTCGTCGTTAAATACAAAGCATTTTGATCAGACGGATAAAAAAAATTTAAAATTTACAATCCTTTGGATTTGTCAAATGTATACTTAGACATTAATCGTTTCAAGAGAAAAAAGAATCATTCATTGGTTGTAACATTGCCTCGCACTTTATCTGGAAGCGATTGAAAACGTTACCGTTTAGTTATAACTTGCGGTTATGATGAAAGAGTAAATGAAAAGGTGGAAATCATTCAATTCATTGATATTCATTCATATCTGAATTAAAGTTAACAGAAAAAGTTATTTTGTTGTGTTCTTCAAGTGATATTGGGAAATTTCTGCTTGTTTTCCGCGCTTAATGCTCACTGTACGCCCCTGTTGATGAACACTTCGGGGTTGTACCTTTGGAACGGATGTATATGTCGAAGCCATTTATAGGTATATAGCCATGAGGTCCTACGAAGACAATGGTTCAAGATTGGACAAGGTTTTTATGAGAACCTGAAATAGCCTCTTTTGCTAGAGCAATGAGGGCTGTATACAGAAAACAAGTCCTCTGCGAAGTATGGGGGCCATGGGCCATAAGCGAGTACAAAAAAAATTTTTTTTTGTACCAATTTCTAATAAGTTGGATGGTGTTGTGCGAAGTATAATGGAATCAGATAATGCTAAAAAACTTAAATAAACAAAGTTTTCCTCTCTTAATAACTGTTTCGCTGTACGCACATAAGTACCCTTATCCCTATCCTCAGCTAGATTTGTAATCGGTGTGGAAATATACAATTTAGATTAGAATAAAATTTTAATTTTTGAAAATTTAAGAAAAAATAACGGTGCTTGGAGTATTTGAATTGCATGAACCATTTTTTATTTTGTATTTGTATATTAGCTGACCATCTCATTTGTGAACGAAGAAAGGTTGACTGACTGCAATCTGACTGGAATTAATCACCGATGGGAAATCGTTAATGTATAAACTAAATAAAATGAGACCTAAGTGGCTTGAGGTATGCCAGACGTCAGGGGAATTCATCCGGATGACAGAACCCTGAAGGATCTATTGTGCAGATAAGAGTTTATCCATTTCACTCAATAGAAAGGGAAGCCAGAGGCTCGGAGTTTAAAGATAAGTAAGTTATGGTTAACCATATCAAACGCTTTGCTTAAATCAGTGTACATCTGTGCGAGAGTCACTAGAAAAAGTCTTGAAAACATAACAAGCAATCAGAACCATTAAAAGAAACATGAGAGGGATATGTGGAAATTTTTCTTTTAGAGTTAACAAATTTAAAAAAGTATTTAGGATTGGCAAAAAGAGAGGATTTAATGAACTGAAGGTATCTGCAGTAATAATGGTGGTTGAGGGAGTTAAATCTATGCCCCGCCACCGAGTAAGCGAAATAGTCGAGCGCAGAGCCACTTTTCGAATATTTTTTGAATAGCGAGTTTTTTCTATTCAGGCGCAGAATAGCTAGATGTTATGTATTGACAGCAAGCTTTCAATACTTTCGATTGAGAAATCAAGCCTCATCTGTGAAAGAAGATGTTGTAGCAATACAATATTGATTTTATGAAAATTATAATATTTATTTAAAAAGTTTGATTTGGCACATTAAGGCAGTTCAACGCATCATCATTCTTGTGATAAAAGGAAATGCACATTGATGAATGATAAGGACCTTCAGGTAAACTAAAAGGTGGACAACGATTTACGTTAATCTCGGGAAAATTGGCAAAGCAGAGATCAAGCAGTCTACCATTACAATTAGGGGTACGATTATATTGATCCAAATTATGATCAAACAATTCACTAAAGAACACAACAGCCCTATCAGACGTTGAAGTAGGAACCAAACAGCCAGAATTATCCCTGTTACACCAAGTGACTTGAGGCAAGTTGAAGTCACCCAATGCAACGACCAAATCAGTAGGTCTAGACCGCTCGGCCACTTCACAAATGAGGGAAGCGTGTTTCCTGTAAATGGAGATATCGGAATTTGGGGGAATATAGGAGCAGGTTATAAATAGATGTTTATCAGGCGTATTCGCACGAATAGCGATAAATTCAACGTCAGGAGAAGTGGGAAATTCAATTAAATTGGACGGGACTGACGCAGATATGGCAATTAATACACCACCATCAATGCAATTCACTCGATCATTTCTAAACACTTGGAAAGAATTATGGAAATGTTCCGACGAATGAAGATCGGGTTTTAGCCAAGTTTCAGTGAAGGCCAAACAGAAAAACTCCGTGCTCACTGAATTTAGAAAACTAGAATGAATTTTTGAATTTAGGCCCCTAACATTTTGATAAATGAGAGATAATGGGCCTGAAGAAACATTTAGTTGTTTGAAGGCGACAAGACTATTGCTTTGGTATTACGGGGACGATCTCGAGGGATAAATTCCTTAATTAAGGATCCTACTGGCCACAGTGATTTGTTCAACAACATATCACTGTTTTCAGTCGGAACTAATATTTTAAAAGAGGAGATTGCCCTAGATTGAGAAGGAGCCATTTTGAAGATGCTAACCCGCTTTAAGTTGACTGATTGGACTTTCGCCGCCAGATAACTTTTTACGTTATCCACTGATGTTTCGTGTGCCAGTCTTGACACAAATATAGCTTTTCTGGGAGGAACTGCCTTCAAGCAAATGTCACTACTTGGAGCAGGAGGGGCGTTCACGATAGGAGAGTTTAGAGTTGGGGAAAATATAGGTGGGGTTATCGTCCTTGTACCGGCAGCTTGTGAGACTTGCCCAGTCTGGTGACCAGCGTTCACACGCGAACAGCCAGGGGGAGAGGATGATTTATTTTTCACTTCATTACTTTTAGGCGATGGCGCTTGATTAGAGTGAATGGCGGCTCTGAGTGGAGATACCCTTGCCACTTCGGCGTAATTTAAAACCGACGGACTTTACCGGTTTGTTTGTAACTGTTTTGCTACCAACCGACTCAGCAATATCGGACACATTACTGTTCATTTTAAAGTTAGAGGGAGCGGTAATTTATACCAACGAACCAGACTTGGAGAAACCCAGAGGTGACGTCCCACACGCTACGCTACGAGTAGAAGATGAGTTCCCAATAAAACAACACTCATCAAACCCAGCTAGACTTAATTAGCTCAAACTTCTCCCACAAGAAGCGAGATTTCTTCTCAATTCCGAGACACCATTTCGCGTCTCCGTGAAAAGTTTGTAAAAATCAATGCCCCGCTGCCTACAGTCAGGACTTGGCCAGCTTAAGCCTTTAGAAGGGTCAGCAACTGCGTCAGCAGCACGGCCGAGAATACCGGCACACTTAGCATGACCAAAGCGCTCGCAGAGCCAACAAGAAACGAATCTATCCGATACCGGACCTGTTTTTGCGCGACATGGTGTATAAGCACTCCATGTCAAGTCAACAAAAAGAAAGAAGTGAATTATTAGGACAAAAAAGTACAAATTTAAAAGAATCCACAACACTAAATTTATCTACAAATTTACGAAATTTAAAAAAACTTCTCCGTTACGTTGTCGCTGTAACAAGAGAGCAAAAGAACAAGGGAAAGCAAAACCAAACTGGAAGTACGAAAAAAAGAGAGAATAAAAATCAGAAAAATTATCTCTCAAATTACACGTAAAATTTACAGTACTGAAGCAACGGTAAACAAGCCAAGAGAAAAGCTGTTAACACTGAAGGAAGAAAAAAAAAAACTCGAAAGAGATTTACTATTGCGAGCACAAGTGCTAATCGCAAGAATCAAAATGAAAATCACAAAATTTTAATATAATTGATGTAATTCTTACACTTTTACACCTTTAACACTTTTATATTTTTACAAATACTTAGCTTAAAACGCGCATAAAACGATAAGAAAAATTTAAGCAATAGAACAATCAAAAGCGTACGATCTCGCGCGCGTCAGTTGCCAGTTAATTTTGTAATGGAACTTGATTTAAGTGACATCAGCATAACTCGTTTGAACAAGTGGCAAAAAGATGTTTTGACAAAAGGGAGCAATTTGTATCTCTCTTTTTTGCAAAAATGTCCAAGATGATGTGTTCCTATTCTCAATATTGCCGTTGGCGGGGTGGGTCTCACAAAAGTAACAAGCCTTCCATCTCTAAGATGGGACTTGAGTCCAAATGATATTGTTTGAGGCCAAGATGGAATAGTCCGAGTTGCCGTGAACCGTACAATGCCGAAAGTGGCTATTTTACCTATCAATGATCCTAGTTGGAAGCCAAAGCCTTTCTCTTGTAGGAAGATGCTGTTGGCACATTTGCGCTATGCAAACAATCTGCGTATTTTTTAAGCAATTTACACAGAGGTTTAAGTTAGCTCAAGGTTTTAAGTTAGCTTTATGATTTTTTTTTCGTCTCACATATGCGTCCTATAGTAGGTCCTCTTCTCATGCGTACACTTGTATCATTTGTTTTTCCAACCACAGTTACTATCGATCATTTAATCAACAAAAGTTATCGTTAATTTTCGCAGTGTAAATAAGATCAAAAGATCAACCTCACATTCGCATTTCAATTCCGTGCACCCTACATTAATTCGTCAAGCACAAGTATGCAGGTCCAAAAAATGGACTCGTGTTGCTCAAGTTTCTTAATTATACCCATCACTGAAGGAAGGGAGTATACTCATTTTGTTTTTTTTCATAATTTATGTAGCACCCAAAAGGAAGCTTTAGATTCCCTATAAAGTATATATATTCTCGATCAGCGTCAATTTTTAAGTTAATTAAGCCATATCTGTCCGTGTGTGTATTTATGTTGTATTTGTTATTGGCACTCTCAAGATTGCAAAAATGAAGATATCAGCTTCAAATTTGGTAGAGACGTGGAGAGTTTTTGCAAGCAGGATAGTATTAAAGATGTTATCTGCCTAAAAATGGGTTAATTCTAAAATGAATAAGGTAGGCACCGCGATTAATTTTTTTGTTAATCATACCAGCGATACGGGTATTAAATAAAAGAACACGGTGAGTAGAAAGAGAAATGGTGGGTATGTGAGATTCATCCCACGCGGAATATATCTTTCTTACTTGTTTTTATGTCAAGTTACTGTCATGAACTTTTCATCACAAAACATTAACGTTTAAGTTTTTTTTGTCATGTAAGGTTTTACATATCTTGAGAGTTCCTCTATGTGAAAAAAAGACCATATAAAGATTCCGTTACCGCAGGAACGGTTAGATGAGAGGAATTCCCCCAACCGAGCCAAAATTTTCATACCGCTTTAAAATATCGAAATACTATTACACAGCGAGTTTTGCCAAAAAATATTGAAAATGGCAATTTTTTTCTAATAACGACTTTTCAAACCAAAGCGTTATATGGAGATAAGTCGCAGTAGTGGTGCCATCCGAAGCATTTTCAATACCTTTTGTCTTCAATGTCAATGTCCAAAATTTCATCAAAATATCTCAAAGATTACAACCTGTAAATTGAACAAAAATTTACATTGGCAAACATCAGACGCATATTCAGGGTTAAATTAATTCAGAAAATGATTCTGAATCGATCAGTAAGTATAAGCAAGGGGTCTATAATGGTTTTAGTCACTTCTGAGTGTTGCATATGCCAGTAAAAACTTAATATACCCTGTACCACAAATGGATATAAAGCTTACATAATCGGAAACAGTCACTTTGTAGCACTCTAACGAGTTGGGTTAACGTTAAGAAAGAATGTGAAACATAATAATTAAATATTAAGCGCATGCGACGAATGAATGTATTGAGGAACCGAGGGTTTTAAGAAAACCATGTAATAACCGTCAAAGAAGTGGTCCGCTCGAAACCATTTTCGATAGCATTCGTTCTTAGGCCAAAACAAGTTTGCGTACCAAATTTCATCGAAATATGTCAAAACTTGCAAGCTGTGCAAGAATAAAAGAGAAAAATTCAGACGGACAAGGTTAGATTGATTCAGAACGTGATTCTGAGTCAGATAGTAATCCTGAATCAATCGGTATAATAAAAAGTGGGGCTTATCTCAAGTTCTTCTGTGTGTTATATACATCCGCACAAACTTAATATGCCTTTGATTAAATTGCCTAGATGAAGCATGAAAAGTGTCCATTTTCTATAAAGCAATAAAAGTCACAGTAATAACAGCAACTTTAGAAAACAAGCATGTCGGGTGATGTTCATTTTTTTTTTTATTTTTTTTTTTTTCCTAGTTTTCGTAACTAAAGAATAAAATGGAACACATAAATAAAAAAGCACAAAGTGACAGAAAGAAAAATATTGATTAACCAAAAAAAATATAAGTTAAAAACAAGTAAAAAAGTTATATTCGGCAGCACGCGAATCTCGCTACCACTATGCTTTTCGAATTCTGTTTCACTAGTTTTACTACGGCGTCTATCATATTCATTTTAGAATTAACCTAATTTTAGGCAGATGATATGTCTTCATTTGAGTTATGTACACAATAGTGTTAAATAATCTACCTTGTTTAAATTGTGCTAAGTAAGCATAAAAACTCGTAAAAAAATATTTAATCACTTGCAACCTTATGCGGGCCGAATTTTTCCATTTTTGTACGTAAGGAGTAGGGTGCTTCGCCAAGTGAAAATTTCAGTCTTCTAAATTTTATGACTTCTGAGTAACGAGCAAAATCCACAAATTTTTGTTAAGAAAAACCGAGTTGCGTTCAGTTTAACGTCCACTGCGGGCTTCTGCTCTGACCAATTTGGCCCATTTTTGAAAATGGGCCGCTTGATACGATATGTTTTGAGATTTTATTTATTTTCCATATGATTTCGGGATAGTACAACTCAGAATGAATTTTGTAGTGTGAGATGTGATGGGGGCAAGTGTGTATATACATGTATTATAAAAGAACTCAAATGTTGCGAAAGTAAAGTGCGCTATATATATTTGCGAGGATAAAGAGTACAAGTAACGACCATGAATTGAACTATTCCAGTGCTTTTACCAAGAAAGTGCCGCGTCACTACCTTGTTTGGGTCAAATCGGAACACTAAATAGAAGACATGTAAGCGGAGGCTTTTTCACAAAAATAGTATTTGCTAAGTGAAGTTGAGACTTGCTTATCGCGTCAAGCTATAACGAAGGTGGAAATCAAACGCGGTTTAAGCCGGTGCTTAAAGGTGTTGACTGTTTTGGTAAGTTAAAGTTCGACATCTTATCAAAACAGTTTTGACTTTAATGGACACAATGTAATTTATCGATTATTGCCCACATTTCGTTTGTGAGAGATAGCTTGTTCACTTATTTATCTCCGAAATAAAACATCGTCACTAAAAACAATATCTCATACTTCGATTTTTTTCCTTTCTTTATCTCAGAAAACATGCTACAGAACTCGTCAGAAATTTTTTGAACTCTGTAAGGCTCTGGTTCAGTCATTTACGTATGTTGATGACCCATCTATTTAATTATACAACCATTATATACCTAAAGTGTTGCCAGACAAGTGTGTAAGTCGCTATCTGAGGACAGCATATCCGCAGGACTATTTTTATGAATAGCATTAGCATTATTCCCCAAGAAAATGTTGAGCCGAAGGTTTTACAATTAATCGATAGTGCAGTCAATAACGATAACAAAGAACAAAATGATGGCGATACTGATAAACAAGGCTACTTAGATGATTCTCCAGATGGTGCAAATGAAAAAACTTCAAATACTGAGAGCCTATCTAAGTACAGTCATAGACGATGACAAACATTCTGTTCAGACGAAATCGTGAATGGCAATACCATTTCGTTGTTCTTTTGTGTTTACTTCTCTTTACTTTACACATATGGTTTTTAAATAAAATATATATCTATTGTTGACTCTTCTTTGTCATGTAAAGAAGTCTTTTTTTGCGCTCCTGCCTATATCATCTTGAAGAGAAAAAGTTTGGTTAAAATATCATAGTTTAAAATACTATACTCGCTTTCTCATAAGCAAGCAACTTGCGCTACCATTTTTTGGAGACCCGGCGAGATAAGTATCTTAAATAATTTGCATAATAATTACGTCAATTAACCACGTGCCTTTTCATGGATGATCAAACGGAATTAAAAACTGGAGTTGATGCCGTGCAATGCTCCGCCAAAAAACTTGATAAAGCGCTATTAGCTTTAAAGGTCCGTCGTACGGTGATCGAACAACAAATTGACCGTGTCAATGATTTTGCAAAACGTATACAAGAAGATTCAAGTGGCGTTTCTTTAGATAAATTAAATATAAGGCTCAAAGCTTTAGATGCTTTTGATGCTTTCAACAAAGTACAAACAAAAATTGAAGAAAAAGATTTTGATGAAATCTCTCAACCAAATAGATCAAAATATGAAGAATTATATTACTGTATAGCAACGACGTTATAAGTGTGCATATCAAGACTCAACAATCCAGATTCGAACCAAACAATTCATGTTTCCCATGCGATATTATCTGATGAAAAATACGACACTGTAAAACTGCCAAAAATGATGTTACTACATGGATAGCTTGGTTCGATGAATTTACATCATTGGTGCACAACAATGAAAGGCTTAATACCTTTGCTAAATTGCATCATTTGGTATCTAGATTGAGTCCGCAAGGGCTCCTATAGCTGACATAAAAATCATTGGTGAAAATTATGAAATAATATTACAAAGCCTGAAAGACCGCTTTGAAAACAAGAAAATTATTGGGAATCAGCATATCAAACAAATTTTTGAGCATCCTAAGATCATTTATGCGAATGCAGCTGATTTACGAGAATTAATCGATACCATGAATAATCACCTTATAGGTTTAAAAAATATTAATCGTCCAGTTAAATCATGAGACGATCTTATGGTATACATCATAACATCTAAGCTTGATCCCGATACATTGAATAAGTGGAATGAAAAGGCGCCAATTGATCGTTTACCAACACTCTCTGAATTATTAGATTTTTTAAAAGGACGTTGTCAAATTCTTGAGAGTAATTTAAGTTCTTATCAGAACTTAAATTACTAGTGCTAGTGGGAGCACGGTGGTGCTATAGAGCCAAAAAGGGTTCAAAGAACAGCAAAGTCTTTTGTTACCATTAAAAATTGCTGCAGCTTTTGCCAAAAACCGGGTCATGTTATATATCGCTGTTCTGATTTTTTAAGCTTATCTGCTGCTGCCAGACTGAACAAAGTACATGCACATAAACTTTGTGTCAATTGTCTTAAATTCAAAAAACATAATTTATCTGATTGCACCTCTAAATGTCGTTGTCACACATGTGGCAAAGGCCATCATTCACTATTACATTTTAAACGTCCGCAAGTGGCAAATTATACTGCTTCAAAACATAATCAAATCAATGAAACAAATCATATCGAACCTGCAGAAAATGAGAATCATAACATGAGTGATCAAGCACAACCTAAAAATTTTGCTGCTTTGAAAACACAGCACACAGAACGAAATGTACTAGTTACAGCAATTGTTTATATTATATCGAAATACAACCAACGCTTTCCTTGTCGTGTTCTATTGGATGGTGGTTCAAAAATTAATATTATTTCTGAACGCATGGTTCATATGACCGGTCTGAAGCGCCAATACGCTCCAATTCAATTTCAATGTGCAAATAAAACTGTGGGAACATCAAACTTTAAATGTATCACAAATATTGAATCGCTACTTAAACCATTCTCGGTTACTCTTGAAGCTCACATAGTTGACCAAATAAGCGGAACCCTTCCTGATGCTGAAATCGATATTTCAAACTGGAACATACCAGAACATATACCATTAGCAGATGAACGTTTTAATATACCACAAGCAGTCGACATGTTATTGGATGTTGACATATTTTTTGATATTTTGGAAAATGGTAAAATTGCCTTAGGACGCAATCGTCCCATACTAACCAATACACGTTTAGGCTGGATTGTCGCGGGGACACTTCCACATGCAAATTCAATTGCATATGTCAAGTGCAACTCATTACAAATATCTAACGTTCAACAAAATGATCACCTGCCTGATGCTATTAAAGCATTTTGAGAAATTGAAAGTTTCAAAGAATGTTCGCCAAAATTATCACAAGAAGAAGAGCAAATTATCACAAGAGAAGAATGTGAGCTACATTTTCAAAATAATTTTACGAGGTTGCCAGACGGACGATTTGGTGTAAAGTTGCCGTTCAAATCATCAACATCTATGTTGGGTAACTCTTACGACATTGCTTTTAAACGCTTTCTGGCACTTGAGCGAAAGTTTGAAACAAATGAACCATTACGTAGTGATTATACTAAATTTATAAATGAATATATTCAATTTTCACATATGGAAATTGTACAATCATTTGATTTTTCACAACCACATTACGTGTTACCGCACCACTGCGTACATAAACTTTCGAGTTCCACAACAAAGTTACGCGTCGTCTTTGATGCGTCATCAAAAACCACATCTGGTAAATCTTTGAACGAGCTTCTTATGGTTGGGGCAGTAATTCAACATGATTTATTTACGGCAGCTTTACGGTATGTATTATTTATGTATTCACAGCTGATATAACTAAAATGTATCGTCAAATTGCTCTCGATCCTGATGACAGGCGATACCATTTTGTGTCATGGCGTTCACAAGGCGATCAACCACTACAGCTATACCAGCTAACTAAAGTTACACATGGAACTGCATCTGCATCATTTTTAGCCACGCGCGCATTAAAACAATTAGCTATTGATGAACTACATAATTTTCCGTTAGCTGCAAATGCTATAAACACATATTTTTATGTAGATGATCTATTAACGGGTTGCAACGCACTTCATGAAGCCATGCAATTACAAGCACAATTAATTTCTATTTTATCTAAAGGAGGTTTCAGCCTAAACAAATGGTGTGCAAATCATCAAAATTTGATTAAACATATTCCTAAAGAAAATCGTCAAACTTTATTCACCATTAAAAATTCAAATGCGATCAAAACTCTGGGAATTGTTTGGAATCCTGCAAAGGACAAATTTCTTTACAAGAATGATATAAAATTCAACGAAAATTATACTAAAAGAACAATTTTATCTGAAATTTCACAATTTTTTGATCCGATAGGCCTAATAGATGGCCTAGATGGCGTGGTCAGATTTTAGACGACAATTATGTAATTTAATCGATTTAGAATTGGACCGCTTAGCATTCACACCTAATGCAAAATATGAAATTCATGCGTTCTCTGACAGTTCAGAAAGCGCATATGGTACATGTGTATACATCAGATGTATAAATAACGATACGAAAATAACTTCAAATTTGCTTTGTGCCAAATCAAAGGTGGCACATATCATGAAATGCAGTTTGCCAAGATTAGAACTCTGCGCTGCTGAAACAGTGGTACAACTCGTTAAGAAAGTTCAAGAAGTTTACGATTTTATACAATTTAACAACATTTGCTTCTGGACCGATTCAACCAATGTGTTGAGTTGGATATCAGAAGACTCATGCAATTAGAGTACCTTTATTGCTAATAGGGTGGCAATCATTCAACAAGTTTCAACACGCTCGCAATGGAGACATATTCCATCCAATTTAAACCCAGTTGATATATTATCTCGTGGTGTGTTACCAGCTGAATTAATGCATTCAACATTTTGGTTTCACGGGCCAAATTTTTTAACGTTAGCTTCGTCTATTTGGCCACAATTTCCATACAATTTAAAATACGATGATAACATATTAGAAAGAAAACCTATAAAGATGATATTAACAACAACAATTTCACAACAACATGATTTAATCATTAGTATTAAATTTCAATTTGTGAATCTAAGGCTAAAAGAAAATACGGTTCATTGGAAGCTACAGAACTTAATGCATCTCGTCTAAAAATTACCAATTACATACAAATCATTTCTTTTCATGCTGAAATTGCAGCTGTACAAAAGGGTGCTAATCTTAATGCCAAAAGTCATATACAGTCTTTATCACCATTTCTTGATAATAACGGTTTACTAAGAGTGGGTGGCCGATCAAGAAACTGTAATCTGGACTTCAACAGTAAACATCCTATACTATCACCAAAAAATTACGCTTTTACGTATACACTAGCACGCTACTATCATAAAATTAATCATCATGTTGGCCCACAAACATTACTAACCATAATTCGTCAATCTTATTGGCCAATCCATGGCAAGGTTATCTGTCGATCTATATGTCAAAGTTGTGTCTTATGCTTTCGTACTAATCCAACTAAACAGAACCATCTTATGGGCGATTTACCTGATTTACGAGTTCAACAATCAAGACCGTTTAATGTAATAGGTGTCGATTTTTGTGGTCCATTTCAAATATATTATGGCAGACGCGGCATTGTTTCTACGAAAGGCTATACATATCTGTTTTCATATGTTTTTGTACAAAGGCCATACATTTAGAGTTGGTAGAAGATTTATCTGCTCAAGGTTTCTTAGCTGCTTTAAGGCGTTTCATTGGGCGACGTGGCCTATGCTCAGTGATTTACAGTGACAATGCAACTAATTTTATTGGTGCAAAAAACGAGTTGCATGAACTTTACAAGATGTTTAAAAGTACAGATATTATATTTAATGAATGTGCTTCACATGGCATAATTTGGAAAACCATACCTCCACGCTCTCCGCATTTTGGTGGCCTTTGGGAGGCTGCAGTGAAGTCCACTAAATTTCATCTAAAAAGAATACTACAAGATGCGAAATGTAACTTTTTTGAATTCAACACACTTTCAATACAAATTGAAGCGGTATTAAATTTAAAACCTATCACTCCCGTGCCTGAGAGTCCAAATGACGAACCAGGTCTAACGGCTGGTCACTTTATTATTGGCTCTGCTTTAAAAACCATACCTGATCCCGACTTAAGAGATGTCAAAAACGTAAGCCATTTACGGCGTTATCAAAGATTGCAATATTATCTGCAACAGTTTTGGGACAGATGGTCTAAGGATTATTTACAAACGTTGCAAAATCGAACTAAGTGGACAAAACGTCGTATGTCATTAGCGGTTGGGGACGTTGTTATTGTAGAGGAAAACAATCTTCCTCCTCAAAAATGGCGCCTGGGTCATGTTACTGAAATTAATCCTGGTAATGACGGAGTTGTGCGGATTATCACTGTTAAAACTTCCAGTGGCGAAATACGTAGAACTTCTACTAAGGTTCGACGTCTGCCTATTGAACGGACCGAGTCCATTCAAGGGGGCCGGGATGCTCAGACGAAATCGTGAATGGCAATACCATTTCGTTGTTCTTTTTTGTTAACTTCTCTTGCTTTATTGCACATATGGTTTTTAAATAAAATATATTACTATTGTTGACTTTTGCTTTGTCATGTAAAGAAGTCTTTTTTTGCGCTGCTGCCTTTGTCATCTTAAAGAGAAAAAGTTTGGTTAAAATATCATAGTTTAAAATACTATACTCGCTTTCTCATAAGCAAGCAACTTGCACTACCACATTCTTTCAAAATTTGTTTAAAACTATATACCGTCGAAACTTTGTCGCGTACGCTGAAGAATTATTATTTATACTAAATTGGGATTAAAGTTATATAGAATATTACTTAATCGGTGTTCTTTTTCATATGGTAAAACCCATTTGAAATAGAATATGTCTTTGAATTGCAACAATCTGCTCGAATTTCCAATATGAAAAAGAAAATACGACTTTTTACAAAAGTACTAGCTGTCGGAAATTGCATTATACATGACAAATGAAGATTTTTTCTAATCAGCAGTAAGCTGATCCATATCAGATTTAATCAAAAGATAAGAATTTTCGATTTTCTAGTTAAGTATTTGCTTAATTTTGTATAGCATTTGCCCAACAATAAGTGTATTAAAGTTTCAATTCCCACGTCAGTTGTGTCAATTGAAAGATAATTCTATGTCATCACTTGCGAAAAAAATATATTTCTGACAAAAAATAGTATTTTATTGAAAAAAAGGTAATTATTATGAAATGGTTACTTATATTGTTATTATAACTTTTTTGGACTAAAGAAATAAATTCTTAGACTACACTAAAAACAAATTGAGCACTGGCAACACAGGTTACCGATGGAGGCTATACACGTGTGCACTCAGTTCAATCAATGCTTGAGTATACCTCTGTTGTGTGGTCTCCTTCCTATAGATGTTACGTAGATTCAATTAAATCCGTTCAAAAGCAATTCTTGTTGCTTGTCCTTAGGAATGTGGAACCGCTTATCACCTTGCCTCCTTATAATAATCGGTTGCTTCTGTTATCCTTACCTTTTCTTGAGAAACACTAATATTCTTCTCGCTATCTCCTTCTTAATCAAGTTAATTTATGGCATTATCGATTCGTCCACATTACTTAATGAGATAAGCTTTAATGTTCTCAACCGCTTTTCTAGGCACTTTATTTTCATTAAGCTGGGTCAATGTAAATATAATTATGAGCTTTTCAACCCGTTTAGAGTTTTTTGCTGAAATTTGAATGATTTTTATCGCTTAATTCCAATATCGGACTGTTCAAAGTCGTATCAAAACAACTAGGGTTAATACGCGCGATTTGCCTACGTTGTATTTAAACTAACTTTTAACCTTAATATCTCATTATGATTCGAAAATTAACTGATGTTGTTTACTCTATCTGTTGCCAAGCTTTTGCATATTTGCAAAGGCTTATGAGTTCACTTGGATTGTTGTGTACATACTTTTTTTCTTTCTTATTTGTTTAAATACGAACTATTTAATTCTTTTTTTTTACTTCTTAATAACACTTTTTACTTCTTTTAAGAATAATTAGTATAAGATTTAAGCAGTTAATTAGGCATTTAATTTATTTTAGCTGAGTTTCAGCCGTAAATAAGTAAATAAAAAAGGCCAAAGCTCAATTCAAAAAGTGATCGCGAAAATCGAACGAAATCATATTTGAGATCATCAAGAAAGTTGTGTGGAACAAAATGAAAAACTATATAGAACTCCGTTTTCGAATGAAACTTCTGCTATCTGCACTCCCAACGGAACTGAATCATATGAGATCTTTAATCATTTTGGGGAAACGTGGTATGAATACTGCTCTGTCAGCAACTTCTCCAGGGTCTCCATCGAAAATAAAACAACTCCAATTTCTGTATTGAATGCCGATCCTATTAACAGATGTGCATTATCCTAGAAAATCCCATTTAAGCCAACTTGAAAGTTCTCTTTTTAAAGTCACCATTCGCATTCCGTGATAGATGCTTCAGGAAAAATTTTGCTTAACCACATAGTTCACGAAAGTGCTTTACCTTTCACAACCGTACCCAGGGCCATCCTCAAGCTATGAACCTTGCTTATAAAAACAAACTCACAACTTGGTTGTCGCTGCTACTCTGTCTGTTTTAAAAGTTATCCGGAAACCCTCGACTGTGAGCTGGAGCAATATTAAACAATTGAGGTCTTTTTCCCAAGAGTCGGTTTCTTCGGTTGTCGTAACGGCCAAACGCGCCGTTGCTGAAAAACATTTCGACGAGGATAGAAATTTAAATGAAAACGAACAAAATGGTTGTAAACGTAAGCCCACCAACTCGATTTCTTACTTTAACAGCAACCGCACTTCAATTTCTCTCACACTCTACTACACTATTTACTTTATTATCACTCACATAACAAAATTGAAGCGTTGCAATTTATTGATGTGTAATATTTTTAGACTCTGCTTTTTTTCGGATAAAGCAAAGTATGAATGCATATATGTGTGATCTAGAATGGAGAATGGGAATTTTTCATGGTCGGAGAAATATATGGTGTGGGATATATTTCATGTAATAGATGCGCAAATATATCAATTAATTTTCTAGCGAACATATACAAATCAAAGCCATTTTGGAAGCGTGGACGGTGTTGGCGTTTTTAATAAGCAGGGACAAACTTTCATCGTCTTTATATAGGAATTTATGCCTCTGATCCATTTCGACAACTGTACCATCATGCTTGACTTAAACCGCCGGTTAAGGAAAACCTTTGCATTGTAATTCCAATGTGGCAGTGCCTCCCACATGCATAGTATTAGCTTCACGATGTTCAATAACGGATGTTGGTTTTTCCGGCTCTCGGTAAAGTGTTTGAGTAGCACCATGAACGGTTAGTTCTGCACTACTTGATATACTAGGCGTAGTAGTCTGAGCTACCTTCACGAAGGTTGTTCGACAATTTCATAAGTAGGTCTTTTTTTTAATGGGTGGCGTAAAATGTGCATAAAGGGAGACAGGCTTTTATAATTAGTATCTCAATAGATGTTTCATAAACAATGCGTGGTAAAGGTTGAAAAAAGCCAGGCATGCGTAATGTGGCGGTAGGGGTGGCGGCAGTAGACACAAGCCATCATTGAAACCATTACATCCATACGTTATATCTGTAAGTGTGTTATTCCGAAGCATAAGTCTGGCTCTAATAGTAAAAATATTCGATTTTCTACTGCTGGCGTCTTGATCATGGTCGCCAGAGGCCTCTTTATAAACTATATCTTGAAGCTCAATGTTCTTGTGTCGCGGTTGATATCTTGTGTGACAGTTAGGATAGGCGCTTGCATAGGTTCTTGCTTTTGTTCAGGTTCAGGCTCAGGCTTAGGCACAGGCTCAAGTTCAGTAGTGTCTTGTTCCTGTTGTTGACCCGTTGATGAAATTTCACTTTCCCTAAGTTCACTTTCCTTTGCCTTCTTTATACCTTCTTTCTTGACTTTTTTAGGCGAAGAATCTTCAACAGAGTTTTTGTTTTCTTCAGTTACAGTAGTTTTTTGAGTTACCGAATGCGAAGCTGTTTGTAGTGATTTAGCTTCTATTCTACATTCAGTTTTTTGTCCCTGCTGGACTTTAGCTGGTTGGAATTTTCCTGCTGAGGTGGACTTGAAGCTTTCTTCGATTTGCTGGAAATTTCTTCATAGCCACCAACTTCTACAGGCTTATTAAGGTTACCTGATTTTTTGGCTATTTGCTCTGGCTTAACAGGCGCCTCCTGTTCTTCAATGTCTTGTGGAACAGTCTGTGCTACCTTCTCCTTTTTCTCTACTTCTATGAATTTTGTAATATATTGCTTAGCAAGTTTAGCTGATTGCTGGTTCTCTTGAGAAATTTTCTCGGAAATTTGCTTAATTTGCGTTTGTTGTATAGTTTCATTAGATTTCGTGGCCCGTTTTTGAGAGGACGACTGACAACTTTTGAATTTCGCTTTATTGTAACATTCTATGGATACCTTTTCGAAGCATAACAGTTCTTGGTATTCCGCTTGATATTGTTCTTTCTCCTCTTTAGTTAAGAAATGATCTTTAGCCACATCAGAGGCACGAATACTTGTATCGGGATCATAGGCGTCAGCCTTTGTGGCACATTCAATTCGGGTTCTAAATTCACTTGTGCCGGATCTAGACATAAATCATCGGCTCCACGCTCTTGCAATGTAACTTCCTCATCAACATGAGCACCAATTTCTAAATACCATCTGTCGTAACTCCTTATTGCCATTATGCGGTTTTATGATAATGGTTTGGCGGTGGGCGTTGGCATATCTTGTTTGTCAGTCTAAAATTAAATAAGAATAAGTAAATAAGTTATAAACAATGAGCAAGAATAAATGCGAACTTACCTTTGGTATTATAATATTTTTAAATAAATTATAAATGATTTATTTAAGTGGCGGACCTTCATATGAGGCTGCATTTTTGTATACTAAACTAGAATAAAAATTAATAAACTTAGAAATATATCTTAATATGTTAATATATTTACCTTAGAATGTCGACGTGTTCGCGTCCACGGTCTCTCTCCAATTTATCGCCTTCAGCAGCATGAACAGCGCAAAATAAATTTATGCGGTGGATACTGCCGTTGCCGCAGGAACCTTCTTGTTTGAAAAAGCCAAGCCGTGCCACCACAGTTGCCTGCACGCGCTTGCCTGTGTCCCGTTCCACGATATGTTGCCTCACAGCCGCGTAGAATGTATCGTAAGCTTGGTGGAACGCCTCGTGGACTTTAGCTTTTGCAAACGCCGGTCGCAGGTATTTTGAGATGAGGATCAAGTTGTGCTTGCGATTCTTGGTAACAACTCAACCGCTCACCTCCTTGCAGGCAACTTCTTGACACCGCGCTAGATCCGCGATGCACGCGGACATCGTAGCTGTTCACAGATCTCGCGATTGCATATCCTATGTGAGCAGTTCTAGGTAGTCTTCTTCCTTGTTGCTGATCTGATTTGCGATCAGGCCGCCGGATATCTTCTTCGTGCCTTCTTCCATCTTGTTGATGAGGAATCGTCGTCGGACTTGAAGGCGTCAGACCATATTGACACCTGGAAGTTCTTCAATCGTTTCACCAGCTCCATTATCTCTTGGTGTTCCCCAGTCTTCGTACCTCTTCTGTTCGTATATCCGCCAGTCATATCGGTCGGTTTTATTTCCGCCTCTACCTCACTGTCACTGTCGTTTCTCGTCACGGTTATCGTCTCATTTAAAAGTTCATCTATGACGGTCGAACCCCTATCCTTGTCGGTCTTTTCAAATTCCATGAAGTCTGGTGTCTTTTTCGGTTTGTCATTGCGCTGACGTTTGTCATTGTCACGGACTATTTGTTTATTTATTTCTTCAGCGGCCCGTTTATATCCTGACTTAAACGGACGTTTCGCTCGGGCACTGAAACAAAAAATAACGCAAAACAAGAAGAAAAGTTGTTCTAAGGTTCCGTAGTTGATGTGCGTAGAATAGATATATGAGTGGAAGGACGGACAAATTCCACTTTGTACTTTTTTCAAATCTGAGATAACCTGTAACGGCCGCGAACAAACCTCGGGTAGGGTGTCTGTCGGTCTGT
>NW_023998464.1:9269962-9282568 GCF_014805625.2 Glossina fuscipes | reverse complement strand
TGAGTTTGTTTTTATGGGCAAGGTTGGCAGCGTGAAGGATAGCTCTGACTTCGGTTATGAAAGTTGAAGTGCTTTCGTGAAATGTGTGGTTGAGAAGAACCCGTCCTGTAGCATCTACCACCGCACAAGCAGGAGGCAGACCAGGAGATTTTGAGCCGTCTGTGTACAAAAGATTCCAACCAGTATTGTCCAATACTTGGGTTTTCTCAGCTATTAGATTCCTGAAGACGTAATTTGGAGTATCTTCTTTCTTGTGCATAGACAGTGGGATGTCAAAAGAGCAGTCTTTCAAAATCCAGGGAGGTTTAACACCAAAAGAGCGGGAAATTTTTAAGGGAATGTTCAATTCCTTTGCGATGCACAAGCAATGGTCAATTGCAGATGGTGACTTTGGAATTTTCTTCGCAATAATAAACTTTCTTACGTCATCACCGAGAATGGATTTGTTTGAATTAAGAAGCTTAGGGACTATTTTAGCTTTTAACTCATACAGTCTATTTTCTAAAGTTGGGAGACCAGTTTCAATTATAATATTATTTATGGGCGTCATCCGAAAATCATAACAACTTGCTCTAAGGGCTTGGTGATAGACCGGTTTAAGGATGTTGATATTAGATTTGCAGCTATTGCCATAAATTATCAAAGCATAGCCAATCTTGCTTAACACAAGCATTTTGGTAAGATAAGCGATAGTGTTAGTATGCGCATCGCTTCTCCAAGCAAAGTACTGTATGAAATTTACCCTTGTTAAAAGGGAGTTTTTTAACCGAAGGCAGTGTGCTTTCCAACGATAATTGTTTGAGCACGCGAGCCCGAGAACATGGAGCGTCTGCACATTTAGTACTGGTAAGTCGTTAATATGCATCAGTAGGTTTCCTGCATCGCACATTTGTTTTCGACAAATGTGCATTTTTTTTGATTTTTGTATAGAGATTATAGCTCCTGACGAGTTTGCTTATGTGGAGATCTCACATGCAATAGATTCGAGGATGTTATTATTATTACTATTATTTTAATTTTAGACTAATGAATTGAATTCTTAGACTAAAAAAAAGACATTGAGCACTAGCAACACAGGCTATCGACTCTCGAGGATGTTGATTGCTTTCGTGTTGTCTTTTTCTTTCATTGTCGTAGAGACAATGTTCCACTCTTGGTACACGGCAAAGAATTTCGCTAATTTCGTTGAAAGCGATCTGGAAAAGCGTGACAAAGAGAGGAGACCCTTGCGGAATGCCATTCTTTAGCGGAAAGGAATCAGAAAGATGATTGTTGATTCTAACTTTGAACCGCCGATGCGACATGAATGATTTGATGTAGTTGAAGAATTTGGGTCCAACATTCCATGATTTCAAAAGTCTTAAGATAACATGAAGACCAACTCTGTCAAATGCTTTTTCGAAATCAATAGAGAGAATTGTTACGTGATTTCGTTCGGAAATTGCTTTGCTTGTGAAATAATCAATATGTAACAGAGCGTCGATGCATCCTCTACCCCGCTTGAAACCAACTTGTTGCTTTGTTATCAGGTTCTTGGACTCAAGAAACCAAGATAATCTAGATGCCATAATCTTCTCTAAAACCTTAGAGAGGCAAGATAAAAGAGAAATTGGGCGATAATCAGATGCGATGGAGACATTTTTTGACTTTGGAATTGGAACAACTGTTGCCAGTTTCCACATGTAGGGTATATGGCCAGTCAAAAATACCGTATTATATAGGTCCAGTAATTTCTTTTTACTAGACTTAGACATAGCGCTGATCATTTGGTATGAGATGCGGTCTAGACCAAGTGTCCTCCCCTTCAAATTGGAGAGACAACTTCCAAGTTCTAAGGTGGATATGCAATTTTCCAGGAACATGGCACATTGGAGTCCTTTTATTTTCGCTGAAAGCACTGGAGAAGTTGTTATCAGATATGTATTCGCACCACACATTTCCAAAGTAATTAGAAATCTCATCTGCATCAGTTAAAGTTTTCGTTCAAATTTGAAGTCCCATTAAATCTGTTGATTTTGTTCCAGACAACTTTCATTGATGTATTTCTGTGAATTCGTCTCGAAAAGAATTCGAAACTAAGTGCCTTTGATTTTCGTAATTTCTTCCTGAATAGAGCATTGGCCTATTTGTATAGTAACAAGTGATCATGATCAGCACATGCCTTAAAGCGGTGCCATAGATCCATTTTATTTTTCCTCAAAAACGAAAGCGTGTTGTTCCACCAAGGAACCATAGCTTGTTTAAAAGATCTGTTGGATTGAGGAATAGAAAGATGAGCAGCCGTGCGGATCGCTTTACTCATAATAGCAGCATCATGGTTGCAGTTCCCGTTAAATGGCTTTGAGTTCAAAAATGACTCCACCTGTTTGGAGTAATTGATCCAATCCGCTTTAACTAGGAGGAATTTGGCCTGTTTTGCTGGAGTAGCAGAGGACGTTGAAAGTTTAAGATCGATTATGATTGGAAAGTGATCACTATTATGTAGATCATCAGAAATAGACCAGGAAACCAAAGGAAGAAGTGAGGGAGAGCAACATGTTAAATCAATATGTGGAAGAGTGTGATGAGTTGAGAAGTGCGTTTGTTTTCCATCATTTAAAACGCAAAGGTTGCTTTGAAAAAAGGCCTTTTCTAAAACAGTACCGCGAGTGTTGTTCACTGTTGAGCCCCAGATGGTATTCCATCTGTTGAAATCGCCGCATATAATTAATGGGGGGAAAGTACGGAGAATAAACTGTAGAGTTCTTGCTGAGAAAACGATTGCGAAGGTGGAATATAGAGCGAAAGCACTGTAAATTTTATATTTAACATTATTTGTATCGCTACGGCTTGTATATTTGAGCTTAAATTTATGCTTTTGTGAGGTATACTTGATTTTATAAAAATACCTACTCCTTGTTTGGAATATGAGTTTTGATCAGCATTCGTGAAGTATCCAGTATATGATTTGGGTGGAATAGGATTAAAAGAGCTTCTACAATGGGTTTCTTGAAGCGATAAAAAGGTTGGATTAAAATCACTTATGAGTGTACGGAGTTCATCAAAATTATTAATAAGTCCTTTAATGTTCCATTGTAGAATTTTAAAAACTTTATTTAATTGTAATGACATGTAAGCAGAGTGGAGGGAGGGTTAAGTTGACATGTCAGCGTCTCCGTCGAGAAGGTCGCTATAGGAATTTTTCGTGAATGATTTATTCTTACCAGCAGAATAATCTGTATTTAGGTGATTTGGTACATTTGAAGCGCAACGGGTTGGCGCACGTGAATAATTTGAAATTGAAGGTTGATTAATGGATGAAAGAATGGATTCATTAACACTTGTGATTTGTTGAGTAAAGTTGAGAGCTGGAGATTCTGGAGAATTTGGTATATTAGATTTTAGCATATGTGTTGTTGTTTTGATTTTTTCAATATTTGCAGTTGCTTTAGTTTTTTCAATATCATCTTTGGCAAGTGATGTAACTGGTTTCGCAATATAATTTTTGGTTAATGGTGGAACAGGTTTTTCATTGGAAGCAGTTGCAGTTAAAGTCTTACTAGGCTCGATTTGCGAGGCAACAGCAGCATAGGTATTACTTTTGCCAATTCCATGGGCTACAGATGGATTTCTTTCCCGGTATGTGCGTCGCGCTTCGCCCATGCTACAGAAATTTTCTGTTTTGATTTTTAATATTTCACGCATCTGTACAAAACGTGGGCATTGTTTGTCTAACGCTGAGTGTTGATCATTGCAATTTATGGAGAAACTACGGGTACAGCTTTCAGTATGTGGAGGATGATCACAGTTAGCACAAGATGCAGCATTAGTCTTTTTGCCGTATGACCCCGGCGTTGGCAATTTTTACACCTCATAGGATTTGGGATGTATAGTTCTACTTTACATTTATACCACGCCACATCAACTGTTCGCGGTAATCGATAGCGATCAGAAGTTAAAATAATCCTTCCTGTAGGAGAACGTGTTTTTCCGTCATCATTCAGTTTGGTTAATTTACATACTTCAGTCACTCCTTGAATGCCCATTTCGCGAACAATTTCATCTTCCGGCACATGCTTTAAGCAAGGGGCATAAATTACGCCTCGAACCGAGTTAAGTTTCTCATGTAGTTTAGCTGAAATAGCACATAGATTAGCTAAAGATTTGGCCTTTATGAGTTTTTCGGTTGCGCGCGGGTTCCCAGCGAGGACCAGTAAATTCCCATCGCGTAGAATCGAGATGGAGTCGATGTATGTTGTAATGCTATCTAGAGCTTTTTTTATAGCAGAAGGGCTAATTTGGGAAATTGTTATTCGAGCATCGGTTGAAGAAATAACAATATATTTTTTATCAATAGGGGTTATATCGCTGACCGGCAACACCGGAAAATCTGAATTTTTACTTTTTTTCTTTGGGGGGATGTATCACTTAATAGATAAAATCTTTGTCTGGCGGCCCCGGTGCCATTATGCCTTATTGTTGTCTATTGCTTATTATTTGTGAAATAACCACTCACTTGAAAAGGTTTGGGAACTGTGGAAGAAGGTTGGGAACTACTAAAGAAAAGTGTCAAATGTTTTCAATTTTTTTTATTTTGTTTTTTTGTTTTCTATTTTTTATTATATATAGACGAAACAAAAGCACATACGCGATATCCGCGTTAACCAGTTTTAGCAATAACACTGAAAAGACAGAAGTTAAATACACAAAAACACCGGAAACACCGAAACAATTGAAAAAACTCAGACTTACATAAATTCCAACTTGTACTTATTTCAAATCTGCGAATTGGTTTGCCTCATTTTTACACACGCTCTGGTTGATTTTGCTCATTTTGAGAGTTCTGTACAGTTATTTTTGGTAATTTGAGAGACCTGTACAATAATTTTCAAATATGTACAGAAAAACGCAACAAATTTTCCGATTGTGTTGGTGTTTATTCTCAAAAGTTTTGTATAATAATGGTGTCTCTGTTCTGCATACATGTACAAAAATGTTCTATATGCAAGTTCTATTACAGCGTTGCTAGAAAAGCTATTTTTACACATATCTGGTTTTCTTATCTACAACCGTTCTTATTTTGTAAAAGATTTTTGTGCAAATCAATAAAAATTGATTAAATTTTAGTTATTTAAGTAAATAGAATGTGTTTTGTAACAATATTGTAAGAGACTTCAAATAATAAAAATGAATAAATTACTAACATTTGTAACGTCCGCGAATATACTTAGGGTAGGGTGTCAGTCGATCTGTTTTTGTCGAAGAAGTAGTAATAACGGCATCCTATTATGCAAAATCGCGTGATCGCAAGAAATGCGTCTTGCTGCTATGCAAGAAGAAGAAAAAAAGGAAAAATATTTGAGAGGAGAGTTTTGGATGAGCAGTTAACTGTCTTGTCTGGTGAAAGTCAATAAAAATGTGCTGTGCGGTATACATAATTAAGTCTCTAACTTCTGATATCGGTTGTTCGACCTGATTGTTTTTGTTAATTATTTTTTACTTAAAATGAAAGAAAAAATGTTTACTGTCGCGAAGTATTTTTGTAGTGCTTTTAAAAAAAAATCTTTATCTGAATTAATCACCTAACGTTATGTTAAAACTGAAAAGAAAAAAATTTATAATTTTAAATATATAAATTATAAGGCAATAAACCTGGAAAAGATGGTAAATGTTTTGTATGAAAGAAACTTGGAGTCGCTCCTTGGTTTTTTAAAAGAAAATATTAATAAAAAAAAGGGATAATTAATTTGTATTTTATTGAGGACTAAAACCGAGAAACAAATCTGTCTATCTATAGAAATAAATAAAGTCCGTGCATGTGATGGAAATAAATGAAAAAAAAATTATGATTGCAATTTTTATTATCAACAAGGACGATTTTGATTTGGGAATTCATAATAATTAGGCCCATAAAAGTATTTTGATATGGGTATGTTTGCTGTACCATAAACAATACATAAGATTTTAAACAACGAGACAAAGATAATAATAAAAAAATGGAATGATAAAGAATAAACTGCAAAGGAGAGAGAATTTTCTTTTCTTCTCATACATAACGCGTATGCATATTATCCCTCGTCATGAATTCAGTACAAATCTATTTAAGGTATAAAAAAAAGAAAAATGTAACAGGAAGAGAAAAAGTAAATTTCGTAACATTAGCTTAACTTGTAATTAATAACCGAATAAATAATTAAATGATTGTATTGTGAATAAAATGATATTGTGTAAATATCCTTTTTAAATTCTTAAATAAAAATACTTTCAAAAGAAAAAAAAAAGCAAAAGAAAAATGTGTGAGTTAATTTCTGGTGCCTGGCGTTTTTTTGCAGTCCCCTACAAACGCCCTTGAAATCCACAAGTAAAGAAGAAGCCGCATGAAAAGAAGTGCGCGTAAAGGTATTTCTACAACAAAGCAGTGGCAAAGAAAAAGGAGGAAATAAAATCAAAGAGAGCTACCATTACATGAGCTTCAGAATTCGCTTGGTTAGGTTGTGCATCACATGGAGAAAGAGGAAAAGAAAATCGAAACTGCTATGTGACTCCGTAACTTACCCGCACAGACACAACGCACACATTCTTAAACTTAGGCAAAAGCCAATAATGTGAATCCTAAGTGTTAGATAGGCTGTAAATCCAAATTCGGCAAAGGCCACCGCGACAACGGTATTACCCTATTCAATCGTTTAGTCAAATTGGTAGTCTGTCATAATGGCTGCCTCTGGGTTCACAAGAATGATTTCGGACATGCTAATGGCCGTGTACGGCAATTGCAGGATGTATTTATCCTACTTCGATATTGTTAAGATGCAAATATACGTGCGGAAAAGTTTTGAAAGAAAACAAAAAGGTAGAACTTTTCCTCTCGGCAAAATAGTGATGTTGCGCTCTAATTGTCGTATGAAGGAAAACATTGAAATATGGTATTGAACGTTGAACGTACTAGGAGGTTTGATATTAACATGTTGTGTTCGGTGGGGCGGCTCTTCGAATTTACTACTACGTTAGCTGGCGCTTCATCACTCAACAACCAGGTATTTGTAAATGCTAAGTAAAGTGTAGCGAGTGCGAGGGGTGCACGCGTGAGGGGAAGAAGAGTGACCCTTGTGGAGGTATACCAACGGATCAACGGACCAACGGACGACGTACAGGACAAACGGGATAATTAGCTAGCGTAAGTGAAAGACCTTTTTTTTTCTCTAGTTATCACTTTATTACAGCTAATGTTTTTTTCTGTGATGCGAAATCGCAGGCCAAGAGTAACCGCTCTACCTTTGCAGAGCTAGGCCGCATCACAAAGAAACGTTACACATTGTTTGTTTATATTATTGGTTTAGTTTTATTTGTTTCGCAACCATCAGATTTGCCATTTGAATCCGAATCATCATCGTGTGCATTTTTTATGTCAAATTGCTCCGAAACAGTGTCATCTAATTCAATTTCATTTACTTGAACATAATTTTTGCGCTAATAAAGCAACCTTCGGTGCATCCGAACTAATTCGATGTACATCGCTAAGTGCATCAACTTGATGATGAACATGCATAGGTTCACTTACTAGAATATGCTCGAAATTAAACAAAAACATAAACTTTTCTTTCAGAATTTACAAATTGCCCAATTCACAACCAACTCAAGACTTTTGTTTGCTGGCTTCAACATTTCGTAATCTCGTAAATACGTACCTATTATTGGCAAACAAGAGGTATCACAACCGGGTAAACGGCCGTTAAAAATTGACTCAATATCATGATACTCTTGCAAAGTGTTATCAGAATCAGCATTTTGTCCTAACATTTTCGTAGCCCAATCAAAAGCTCCTAACATGTTAATTCTGCGGCAAAGTGTCTGTAGCATGCCTTCCTTGGCAAGCCACTGAACCACACAAGTTTCAAAAGCATATTCAGCCAAATCTAGCACACTTAACTTAAGCGCCAGTTGCCCCAATTTATGTAAAGCGAACACATTTTTATCAGAACTGCTTAAAAAACAAAAATTGCCTTATCAATAAATTGCTACCAAAAAAGTGCCCTACTTACAAGTATATAATGCTGAAGAGCCAATTCATCATCACTTTTTTCCTCCAACAAATAGCTGTTGTATTTTATGATTCCAAATTTATCATTACTTCTTTCACCCAGTTTCTACAAGAAAGCAATTTTGCATTAATGTTCTTTTACGCAGCTTGGTGTGGAAAAGAAATGGAATTTAACGGTCAAGGAACACAGCTACACTACAACATAATCTGATATCACCCATGTTTTCAAATATAAAAACAATATTTTCTGCTTATTATCAATTAGATGAACAAGAGCAAATGCTAATAATTATTCTGTATAGTCCTTATATGAAAAATAAGTTAATTGTAAAATAAATATAGTGAGCACCACCTCACCTGATGGATTAATTATCCATTGTAAGATGGGGGTGTACTCATTTTCTTTTTTTCCACAATGTATGTAACACCCGAAAGGAAGCTTCAGAGACCAAATAATGTGTATATATTCTTGATCAGCGCGAAATTTTGAATTGATTGAGCCAAGTCTGTGCGTCTATGTCGTGGTGTTTGCTGTTATCACTTTTTTAAATTTGGTAGAAACATTGGAAGTTTTTGTGTGCAGGTTGGCATTGAAAATGGGCTAAATTGATCAGAGCAGACCCACCGTCAATCTAACCGCGGCAATATGGCATACGCCGAAGGATGTATATCGTAAAAGTAAAGGTAATTGGTTGATAAATTTTTATGTTCAGGATTTTTTTTTTAGTGATTTGTGTGTCTGTTCTTCATAATCAACAACTGTCTTTTTTGACAGGACATGGAGTGTTTATATACACCTTGTCGGGCGAAATCAGGCCCGGATTCTGATAGATTCGTTTCTTGTTGGCTCTGCGAGCGCTTTGGTCATGCAAAGTGTGCCGGTATTCTCGGCCGTGCTGCTGACGCAGTCGCTGATCCGGCTAAAGGCTTAAGATGGTCATGTCCTGACTGTAGGCAGCGGGATATTGACTTTTATAAACTTTTCACGGAGACCCGTTATGGTTTCTCGGAATTGAGTAGAAATCTCGGCTCCTTGTGGGAAAAGTTTGAGCTCATTAAGTCTAGGTTTGATGAGTGTCGCTTTTTTGGACACTCATCTTCTACTCGTAGCGTAGCGTGTGGGACGTCACCTCTGGCTTTCTCCAAATCTAATTCGTTGGTACAAGTTACCGCTCCCTCTAACTCTAAAATGAATAGTAATGTTTCCGATATTGCTGAGTCGGTTGGTAGCAAAACAGTTACAAACAAACCGGCAAGTCCATCGGTTTTAAGCTATGCTGAAGTGGCAAGGGTATCTCCGCCCAGAGCCGCCACTCACTCTAATCAAGTGCCATCGCCTAAAAGTAATGAAGTGAAAAATAAATCATCCTCTCCCCCTGGCTGTTCGCGTGTGAACGCTGGTCACCAGACTGGGCAAGTCTCACAAGCTGCCGGTACAAGGGCGATAACCCCATCTATATTTTCCCCAACTCGAAACTCTCCTACTGTGAACCCCCCTCCTATTCCAAATAATGACATTTGCTTGACGGCAGTTCCTCCCAGAAAAGCAATATTTGTGTCAAGACTGGCACCTGAAACGTCGGTGGATAACATAAAAGGTTATCTGGCGACGAAAGTCCCATCAGTCAACTTAAAGCGTGTTAGCAACTTCAAAATGGCTCCTTCTCAAGCTAGGGCAATCTCCTCTTTTAAAATATTAGTTCCGACTGAAAACAGTGATATGTTGTTGAACAAATCACTGTGGCCAGTAGGATCCTTAATTAAGGAATTTATCCCTCGAGATCGTCCCCGTAATACCAAGGCAATAGTCTTGTCGCCTTCAAAAAACTAATTGTTTCTTCAGGCCCACTATCTCTCATTTATCAAAATGTTAGGGGCCTAAATTCGAAAATTCGTTCCACTTTTCTAAATTCTATGAGCACGGAATTTTTCTGTGTGGCCTTTACTGAAACTTGGCTAAAACCCGATCTACATTCGTCGGAACTTTTTCATAATTCTTTTTAAGTGTTTAGAAGTGATCGAGTGAATTGCATTGATGGTGGTGTATTAATTGCCATATCTGCGTCAGTCCCGTCCAATTTAATTGAATTTCCCACTTCTCCTGACGTTGAATTTATCGCTATTCGTGCGAATATGCCTGATAAACATCTATTTATAACCTGCTCCTATATTCCCCCAAATTCTGATATCTCCATTTACAGGAAACACGCTGCCCTCATTTGTGAAGTGGCCAAGCGATCTAGACCCACCGATTTGGTCGTTGCATTGGGTGACTTCAATTTTCCTCAAGTCACTTGGTGTAACACTGATAATTCTGGCTGTTTGGTTCCTACTTCAACGTCTGATAGGGCTGTTGTGTTCTTTAGTGAATTGTTTGATCATAATTTGGGTCAATATAATCGTACCCCTAATTGTAATGGTAGACTGCTTGATCTCTGCTTTGCCAATTTTCCCGAGATTTACATAAATCGTTGTCCACCTTTTAGTTTACCTAGAAGGTCCTTATCATCCATCAATATGCATTTCCTTTCATCATATTAATGATGGTTTGTTGAAATGCCTTAATGTGCCAACTCAAACTTTTTTAAAAAATTATTATGATTTTCATAAAATCAATATTGTATTACTAAAACATCGTCTTTCACATCTGACGCTTGATTTCTCAACCGGTAGTATTGAAAGCTTATTGCCATCGTTCTACAATACATTAAATCTAGCTATTGCTGCATCTGTTCCGATCAAGCATAGTCGACCTCGAAGCAGATGTCCCCCGTGGTTTAATAAGACAATTAAATATCACAAGAATAGAAAAAACTCGCTATTCAAAAAATATTCGAAAAGTGGCTCTGCGCTCGACTATGTCGCTTACACGGTGGCGAGGCATAGATTTAACTCCCTCAACCATCATTATTACTGCAGATACCTTCAGTCCATTAAATCCTCTCTGTTTGCTAATCCTAAATTCTTCTTTAAATGTGTTAACTCTAAAAGAAAAATTTCCACATATCCCTCTCATGTTTCTTTTAATGGCTCTGGTTCCTCGGATGATTTTGAAATCTCAAATCTATTTGCTGAGTATTTCCGACGAAACTTTTCGATTGCTAATTTCGATTTATCAGCAAACTACCCATATCCTATAACTAGCTCGGTTTCAATACCTAACTTGGTTATTTCAGAAGATGATGTTTTCAAAGGGTTGAGTTCTCTAAAATACAGTTGTTCGCCTGGACCTGATGGAATTCCATCATGTGTACTTAAATCTTGCGCTGTCGAGTTGTGTGGTGTGATCTCAAAGATTTTTAACATGTCCTTGTATTCAGGTGTTTTCCCTTCATGTTGGAAGAGTAGTTTCCTTTCCAAGTTGAGTGTCTTGCCCAAGTTGTTCGAGCGTATTGTGACTCAGCATTTGGCCTTTGCCATTAACTCGTATATTTCTCCGCACCAGCACGGCTTTCGGAAAGGGCGATCTACAATCACCAACTTGTTAGAGTTTACCTGTCATGTTTTCAAGGCTTTTTCTAGTGGCTCTCGCACAGATGTTATTTACACTGATTTAAGCAAAGCATTTGATATGGTTAACCATAGACTACTTATCTTTAAACTCCAAGCCTCTGGTTTCCCACCCTACTTAGTGAAATGGATAAGCTCTTATCTGCACAATAGATCCTTCAGAGTTTTGTTTAACTTCATCACCTCGGATGAATTCCCCGTTACGTCTGGCGTACCTCAAGGAAGTCACTTAGGTCCCATTTTATTTAGTTTATACATTAACGATCTCCCATCGGTGGTTAATTCCAGCCAGATCTTAATGTATGCTGATGATGTGAAACTGTTTTCTTCCTTCTCTGTTGAATCGCAATCACATCAGCTTCAAGGTGATTTGGATAATTTTGTTGCATGGTGCTCTTTGAATCTCCTGAAACTAAATCTGAGTAATTGTAAGAAGCTTTCATTCTCAAGAAGAAAGTCATTCATTACTCAGTATTTCATAGATTCGCATAAGTTGGAGGACGTCGATTCGATTACAGATTTAGGCGTTCTATTTGACCATAGGTTACGTTTTAACTTGCATATTGAGCTCTCGATTAGCAAAGCTAGGTACGCGCTTGGTTTTATAAAAAGGTGGTCCAAGGAGCTTGATGATCCCTACATTACGAAAAGGCTGTACATGTGTTTGGTTAGACCCATACTCGAGTATGCCTCAGTTGTGTGGTCTCCTTCATATAGGTGCTACGTAGATTCAATTGAATCTGTTCAAAAGCAATTCTTGCTGTTAGAAATTTGGGTTGGAATCCGATTGCCTCTCTTCCTCCCTACGAAAATAAATTGCTTCTGCTGTCCCTACCGTCTCTTGAGAAACGTAGATTTGTTCTTGGCGTTTCCTTTCTAATTAAAGTAATAAATGGTGCTATTGACTCGCCTTCATTACTTGGTGAAATAAGCTTTAATGTCCCTAACCGTTTCTCTAGGCATTTTATCTTGGTTAAGCTTAATCAGTGTAAATTTAATTATGAGCTGTTCAATCCGCTCAGAGTCTTTAAAGTCCATTAAAGCAACATTGCTTAATACGCGCGATTTACCTATGTCGT
>NW_023998464.1:9216751-9269862 GCF_014805625.2 Glossina fuscipes | reverse complement strand
TATGTCGTATTTAAACTAGCTTTTATCCTTAAAAAGTCCTTACGTTTCGAAAGTGAATTATTGTCAATTTATTATCGGTTGCCAGGCTTATGCATGTTTGCGATGGCTTAGGGGTTCATTTGCAATTTGGTCCTGTACCGGTTGTAAGTGTGCTCCTATGCTGATAGTGTACATGCTTTTTTTTCTTTTTTTTTCTTCTTATTTGTTTTATTATGCTTATACTCAACTTTATTGTTCATTAATATTAGTTTTGCATTAAGAGCCTATTGAACTCGACTGTTATTTGTTTAGTTGAGTTTCTAGTATAAGTGGAATAAAATAAATAAATAAATAAATAAAAAGTCAGTATATACATTGATAAAAATATTATTATAATATACCACTTATTCACTTATTTTTATTTTATTTTACATTGAAAAGGAACCATACACCTTCGCTCACCGCCTCATCATAGTGTAAAATTCGCTGTATACCATTGGTAAGTTTGTGTGTTTCAGTAATCACAACCTGTCAAGCAGCACACCATCATATAGTTATTTATTTATTTTATCTTAAGCATTATACACATTTATATTATATATTGTAGTGTGATCGCATACCGTCATATGCATCCACTTTGAAGTGCGACAGAATTATGCTGAATTTACATGGTTCTATACCAAAAAGAAAAACAAAAATTTTGTCGCACTTTAACTGGCTGGGTATTGCATTACGCAATGTAATACGATGCCAGGCGCCACAATTAATTAGTAATTACGTTAGCATTAAGTCACCTGTTAGAATTAAGTATAAATAGTGCACCTTTCTAATGAAGAACTGAATTGTTATCAAGCAATTCAAAATAACAAGCGTATTAATCCGCTGAATCTCAAAGGGGTTCAATCCGCCTGAACCATAAAATTTAGGGAACGTTTCTTGCCGAGACTTATTGGCATCTTAAGAGGCGGACAGACTTGGCGCTTATGAAGCCGAGGAGCTTAGGGCTAAACTGCGGTACACTTAATCACACTTTGGAAAGATAGCTAGAGAATCTTTCCAATAAACACGATAATTTGTGCACACCAAATTTTTCCATTACAATATTTATATTATATTAATAAGTGGGGCTTTATTTATTATTATAAATACTCTGGGTATCATCCGCTGGAGGATCAGATCGCTGAATACCTCTCCATCAAGGCCGAATGGTACAAACTCTTGTTCGGACTCCACTTCGAATTTGTAGCTCATTTCATCGATGAGGAGGTAGTCGTCATCAGCTCTGACTCCTTCTGCCCATCGTTCCACCTGCAGGGTCATCAGTGTTTTTACCAGCGCCGCTATTTCTTCTGATGAAGAACCTTTCACACAGATCCTGGCTTACCCTGTATAGCGCGATATTTATGCCAGGGTAAGCCTCTAGTAACTCGTCCATGAGTGCTGCGAAATTTCTGATTGTTAGCCAGATGTCCACCGCTATATGGTGCAGCGCTATATGGTCCGCCGCTAAATTTTCAGATAAATAATCATGAACATCTTCCAGTTCAGCTTTAATCTCCATTCATGTACCGCTGTTGTTGGAAGTTCGGTAACTTCGTCAACATTCCATCCATCGCCATCATCATCCGCGATCTCCACGTTGTCGATTCCATTCAGCATCTGTACTGAATATCTGAATACATGCATCTGTCATACAGCATCTGTACTGAAATGGCAATCGCCCCTGGCATTTCCAAGAAATCCTCTGTCGAAGACGACAGTCCTCACGTCCGAGGCCATCTTTTCAGTGGCTAGGAGGTTCTCCTCTAATAGCGGTTCTATTCCGCCCCTATAGATGTGCAGGGGTAGCTGTTGAGCAAGATGTTGAATACGGTCAACAGACTTCGCGCTGCGAACACGAGGAGAGTGCCATCCTCTTTGGTCTTCGTTTTGGACTTGTTGCTGAAGTTGCATTCCCGAAACACATCTTCCGCCCGTGAATACACCGCCGCCTGATTTGTATACATCTGTCACAGCTCACTCGATGAAGTTGATTTGCTAGAAAAGGTCCAATTTCATTTTCAGAATTCAGCTCATTTTCAGGCTTATCACTTCCTACCGAAAAAATGACGCTATCGTCCTCAGAGAACTCTTCTTCACGAAATCTTCTTGCTCTCACGAAATCTTTCTGAGTGGTTTCATAAAAATTCCCATTATTCGTTTATTATGCTATCTGAATATGGCCCACGCAAAATGCACAAACACCAGCACAATCATTCGTAATTTCGTCCTGTATACTCATTAATTGATTTTGTCTTCTAATTGTTATTCTCCTTCTAAACACGTCTAAATTTTCCTGGTAGTGGGATTATATCAGACTCTGAATTTGGTGCCAATTGAGAGTCTGAATTTGGTCCCAATTGAGAAAGAATTAAATACGTTTATCGCAAACTTTCATTCCGTTGCCACTTCGTTTCTTAACGGCATTGGGCTTTGGTATTAAAAACATAGCGACGACAACCACGTCAACGTCACAATAAATTCCATAATATTTCAAAGTTCGTGTGTGTATATATATTTATTTTGCATATTTTTATATTAGTTTATTAAATGTGTACAGATTTTGGCTATCAATTCTAGTTGACAAATAAAATAAAATTTTTGTTGTACTAAATCAAAAGCAATTAGAAGAAGTATAGATATGGGACCTAATGTTGCGCGTCCAATTCAAGTCAAAAAAGGGGAGCCTTAAATTGCTTATCAAACTGCTTCCAAGCCGATTTTCTTTTTCTACTTGTAAACTATAATAAAGATTTAAAGATTTTAAGAGATTTCAATGTGTTTTGTCTGTTTTGTCAAGTTAGCCACAATTTTTTTTTTTTTTATCAAATTAACCAAAACAGTAGCTAAATTTTCTGCTAATTTACAGAACGAACGTAATACTTTATGCTAATTTACAGAAAGAACATAATACTCTATGCTATTTACAGAAAGAACGTAATACTCTATGCTAAATTACAGAAAGAACGCAATAATCCATGCTAATTTCCAAAGCCGTCGGCAAAAGTCCACAATGTGTTCCAAATTCTCTGTTAATCAATAAAAAACATCTGTTGAAATTCTGTACAAACAAACAAACAATTTGGCAATTTAACAACAAAAACAACAGTAGTAGTGAATAAGTAGTGAATAAAGCATACAAATAAATAAAATAATGTGAAAATAAAGTGAAAATAAATAAACCGTTTATATACAAGCTGTTTATAAAATTGCGGTTTTTCTTTACTTTTTTAACTTTAAATTAATATACATTAATTTACACCTAAAGTAAGCAAGCAAGGCCAACGTTAAATTCTCTGCTAATACAGAAAGAACGTAATATTCTAGGCTAATTACAGAAAGAACGTAATACTTTATGTTAATTGCAAAGCCCTCGGCAAAAGTTCCCCATTTTCATTAACAATAAACTCTAGAGCACAGGGCTGATATTTTAGGTAAATCGATACAAAAAAAAATGCAATTGTTAATAATAATTAGTATTTAATTGCTAAAAGTTAATAATTAGCATTTAATACTGGAAGTTTATTGTGTTTATTGTATTATTGGGCATTTAACAGACTGAATGGCGTTACCATTTAAGTTGTTAGTTGGGCATATTTATTATACACGACTCTGTGCTTTGCCTTTCAACAGGGAATTTAGCGAGGGCGTTGTTTAAAAATTATGACGGTTTAATTCTAAGCTAACTTGTAAAATACAACAAATTTTAAATGTTCGATATTAACCTTTGACACATTCAATTAGGTAAAAATCTTCACACTTTCAAGCATGTATGACATTGAGAATCTATGACTAAGAAAATAGGATTACGATCATTTAAAGTCTCTGAAGGGCTAGTCAGCAAACATTGTACGAATATATGTGTACTAGTTATACATTTTAACTCACCTCTCTCCATAGGTATTATGCATGCACTGGCACGACATTGAGTTAAAAGTCGAGACTCTTGTCACTCAGGCGGATAACTTGTAAAATTTAATAAGTTTAGTTCGCATATTTTCTAAAACACTAAACATCTAAACATCTAGAGGAGAGATAAAAAACGACCAAGTGAAGAAAGAAGAATCGGAAACAATCAGGAAACCATTAAAATCATTAAAAAGAATAACAATTTCTTTTATATATATATATATATATATATCTATATATATTAATAAAGCTATGTTAAGTATATAATAAAGCTATTATATAAATAAAGCTAAATATAAATTATATAAATTAATATACAACAACAGGAAAGAAGTTTGATTTTCCCAATGACAAATCAAAGCGGTTGAAAAAGTGTTTGTTGCGATGGGTTATTTAAAAATAAATTTTGGATTTAATGACAACAAGTGCTTTTTACGAAATTTTGAGACATTTACAGTCGAATGCCCAGTTTGGTTGGATTCATTATTAAGAGCCATTCGTTTTTTTCTGGTTGCGGTTGTTCTAAACTTGGATTCCATACTTTTATTCGATATCCGAGCTTTTATATCTTTTAATTCAGTGTCATAATCCGTTTCCTGCAAATCATCTTGACATTCTCTTAGAATATTTTGTATGGATATTTTGCTCTCTTCTGATATGGAGATTTTTTTACCATTCGCTGTTTGAAAACCTGCAGAAATAAAAAAATAAATAAAAAAATTAGCATAAAACGAGTGTGAGGAATATCAATGCCATATTTGCTTATTTCCATTGGGAGACATTAAGCGTTTGGTATTTTTTTTTTTTTTTTTTTTGGTATGTTGAACAGAGATGGACTAAGCCAATAGATTTGTGGCTTATATGTGCAAATAATAAATTGTTGTAATTTTTAGTTATGTATAAAACGTAACAAAAAAAAAAAGAGCGGCCGTAATAACTGGAGTGTTAAATGTAATTGTGTGTGTGTGTGTGTGTGTAAGTGTTCTTGTTGAGTTCTTGAAAGTCAGACAGTGTTGCAAACTTTGGCTGAAAACGAAAAGGAATGTTGTGGTAATTGAAAATGATTGAACGCAAAAAAAGAAAAAAAAAAAAAAGCGTTTGGTATGAGCGTTTAATTTCAAACCACGACATTAAGCATTTGGTATGAGCGTTTAAAATTAAACGTAATTTTTTTTTTTTTTTAACGCAGTACATAATACAATAAGAGAAGCAAATGATAAATTAAACTCATATATGTATACATATATATATATATTTTTAACTCTTAGCATAGAAACGATACTTGAACAATATTAAAAAATGTAAACAAATTGGACTCTTTTTCTCACATCTTTCGAATTATTGAGAATCATTTTCAGTTGAAGGCAAATTTTTATACGCTTACTCTCGCATACACGCAATTTTTATACAAATACTTGAACAATATTAAAAATTGACTAAAAATCTTTTAAAAGTGCATAAAACTTACTCGGAATCTTTTAAATTGTCATAAAATTGACTAAAAATCTTTTAAAGATGCATAAAACTTACTCGGAATCTTTTAAAAAACTGAAATAAAACTGAAATAAAACCGAAATAAAATTGTGAACATATACATATCTGAAAATAAGAGTTTTACAATTTTACTGCGGTAAGTGCATTTATTATAATTAAATTCTGAACTATAACGCTTTGTAACTCACGAAATCTCTTAAAAGAGCTTTGTAACTCACGAAATCTGTTAAACATATTCATCGCAAAATACAAATTGCCGTCGGCATTTATAACAAATCAGAATCCTGAGGCAAATCGCAACAACAAATTTATTTCTTATACTTTTAAGCAATATTAATAAAGCAATTTCTATAAAAGTTTCACCATACTAGTAAAACGGAAGCTTATTAATCGTAGCTTTTAATTTTAAGAGATGTTACCTTAATATTGCTACCGATTCAGATAAGTGAATAATAAATGAAAATCAGATAAATGAATAATAAATGAAAATGAAATGAGATGTGTTGCTAAATAGAATACTGGTGAGAATTTCACGTTACTCTTTACCTTAGGTATATACATAAAAAATGTACAAACACTTGCTCCCATTAACAACATGCTGCATAACAAATAATTTACCAAATTTCCATTGCAACTAGCAAATTCTAGCTACACTACCATAGAATATGTATATATTTTGTGGTACTGTCGATAAATACTCATTTCAAAAGAAACTAAATTATAAAAATGACACATTATTATTATAAGGACATTACAAATAAAGCAAAATGTATATATAAAGTCTGTTGAATAATATATAAATACATTAATATTATAATAAAAAAGATATATCCTTTATATTCTTTAACAATTTTCTTTAAAATATGTCCTAATCTTAATATAAACACAGTAAGCCCTCTGAATATGGCATTCTCATGAAACATCTGCGCTGAAATTGTCCACTGCAATGCTATCCTGTGTCGAAGAACATATGTCACTGCTATGGAAATTTGAGTAAGATAATGATGCGAAACATTCATTCAATTTGATGAACGCGCGGTTCCTAGATCATATCTTTGATGTGATTAGACGACCAAGAAAATATTCAAAAAGTATTATATAATACCCCAGCAGAGATAAATGCAATAATCGAAAGTGTTCTTGAAACGATTTTTAGTTTTAGTTGCAATCTGTAGATTGAACAAAAGACTACACAACTGGCAAACGGACAGATAGGAACAGATTCTGAATAATAAAAGGTGGGTCTACTTCAAGTCTTTCTAGGTGTTGTATATCTTTCTTACACTTGCAAAAAGAATTCGTTCCTCGGGACAACCACTACGCTACTCCAAACAAGGGTTTCTATGCAAACATTATACAACAAAAAGAAAGCTAAAGTTACTTGGAATTAGCCGGTATTAACCCGAGTATCTCTATATGTGTTCTGTACATGTTTTATAGGACTAATAGGTTTTTTATTCTTACTTTTTAAACTTTTATTCAATGATTTTTATATTTATGTAAACATCGTTATCCGGAGAATGATAATTTGTGGCTTCGGAAGCTACTTCAGATGAACTTGCACTTTCTTTCAAAAAAATTTCTCGGCATTTGAATAATTGTAATCTTCGTAATGAATATTAATTATTGGAGATGCGGCCTGATATTTGGGCCCCGAAGTACCGACAGCCAGGAATTTTCTTTTAACTACAGACGGTTTCGCTTTAAATTATCTTTCACACAAAAGGTTTCAAAATTGTTTTCTCTTCTTTTTGCTTTTGAAAATTCAATTTTTTTATAATCATTATTATTATTTTTTTATAAAGAATACGGCGAACACTTTACCAACACTTTACTTCTTTGCAGAGTTTGCAATCCTTTTCCCTTTCATGAAGTATGAAGAATTTCTAAAAAGTATGCGTACGTACTAGTTGGATATTTATTATTTCTCGCTGCACGCCCTTTCATGGGCTTAACAGAGTATTACGAATTAGTATACAGAACGTGATTTTTCAAAAGGTTTGATTTCTTTGTCAAAAAAACTGGATATAGACTGATATGAGAAGTCTCCAACCTCCTTAAACTGGCACTAGCTATCAATCTCAGTTTGAGAAGCAATGCTCGTCCCAACAACTATGCATTAGAATGCCCTACCTTGTCGAAGTATTCATCAGACATTGACCCTTCTCACTACTGCTTCCATTCGATGAATTTTTTAGTCTTTTCGAACAACGATGTTGATGTTGATTAAGAACATACACTGTAGACGTTATGAAATTTTTTATAAGTCTGCGAAGCTTCATCGTATATAGCTAATTTTTCAATATTTTATTTATATCGGTGTTGCCCGATATATTGACATGAACACCACCTACTGGGAACAAACGTCGGAGACCTTGTATATCACCCTTTATAAGCCTTTGTTTTGACCGCTTGTGGATTCTCATATCAAAGTAAAAAAAAAAAAGTCAAACTCGTCATAAAGGATTTTCCTTTATACAGGGAGGCTATTGAAAAACAAAATTTTATTTTTTCAGCTTTCAAGAACGCTTGGTAATTATACATCAACCAAATCGTTATTAGAATAATTTTGTCGAGACCAACACCAACGATATGTTAATAACGAAACATGTAAAGAAACCAACATTTTTACCCGATAGTATGGAACAATAATTGTCTGATGAACAAGACTGGAATTAATCAATAATTAAAAGAATGCCTTCTAATCTTGATGACGTAGATTTAATAAAATTGGTTGAAAGCTATCCTGCACTCTATGCGAAATATCAGGGGTTTGCTGGTAGAATCGTTAAGAAGTACAGCGGAAATTTTAATATGGGATGATCAACATAACAGTTCGGTTTTCGAGTAAGCAGCGCTCTTTATAATTATGTATTAATTATTTTCCTTTTTCCAGCTTTTCCTTTGAGAAAAATACGTTATCATATTTTTGCATACAATGCGTCAAAAAAAGTGGAGGTTCCAGTTTTGTATGTGTTCAATTATTACAAATTTTGAATATTCTCTTCGAAAATATACATAATAAAACTTCATTATGCTAACTTAGTGAAAAATTATAATAATTATTGATAGCTTCTTATTTTATTCTTAGATTATTTGTTAAGTAACAATCACGTAAACTCAATAATCGTGCATAAATTCGACTTTTCTTTTTTTTTTCTTTCCCGTTGATGGAAAAAAGACAACTGCATTCCCTTATTCGGTAATAAATTAAACATTTAAACAATGATTAGAATTTATTGGAATTTTTTGTTTTCATAAAAATGGTTAATAAATCGTTTTCGTGAAAAAGGTGCAGATCTATATGACATAAATGCAGATGCCTGACAGTTAATTAAATCTTTGGGTGTGAAATTTGGAAATTCTTCATTGTTAGGCGAAAAGAAAGGAAAAGAAAAAATTTGACGGCACTGTTTACTTTTACATTTACCTCTTCATGCTGGAGAGGTAAACACTATGGGCCGTGTTAATTGGAGGCTTTTCCATACCTACTGAATTATTTATATCTATTTTTTATTAAAATTATGCAGAAACTTAAACGTATGATAGACTACATCTAGTTGTAGGAAGTTGCATTTGGGTGGGTTTAGTTTTTGTTGTTCGATACAATGTTTTGTGTTGTTATTTTATGACTTTGTTCTTGTTTTCTAAATTATTTTTATTTGTTTGTTTATGTATTTAATCTTGATATTTTTGTTTTTGCTATTCTTCATTTATATAGTTATGTGCCCTTATTTAATATTCAAATATATTTGTCTATCTTTCCAATATTTCTCATTTTAATATTATTTGCTAACATTCTTGATTAATATTTCTCATATATTGTTCACATATTCTTTAATATATATATACACTGTATCTTCATTTTAATATTCTTCATATTCTTTCTTTATTCTTTAACAATCTTGACATATTTAATATTCCTCGTGTTCTTTTTATGTACTCTTATTTATTTTCTTACTTTTATGTATTCTTGGGAGCTAATTAGACCAAATTTTCCGAGAACGTACCCCAATCGTCTGGATATTCATTTGCCCTTTTAAACTTCTTTGAAATTGAGTGTAAACTCTTGTATTATATAGAGGAATGTGACTATTAGCATTAGTAAACACTGATCGGCAGAGAATTTCTCTTGGGTTAATTTCCGGTCTGTACGCTGCATCTTGTGCAGCAGTGACTTTACCTTGATGAAATACGTATTATAAGAAGAGGATCATAGCGATTGCATTTTAGTTGGGTGGGATCGTTATTTATTGGTGTTGTATGAGTGCGTCTAATATTGGTAATTGTATATTATTATTATTTTTAATTAAAATAACTTCTATAACTATAATAATAATTATGAATGTACGTGTAAGTTTGGGTGGGTCCAGCTTTTTTTTGCCTGATTAGCACGTGATCGTTGACATGTAAATGGTTGTTATTCGCTCTTTCGTTACATCTTGGTAATCGACAGTTTCGACCTAGTCGTCGAAAAATAGTGGATGGGCGTGTTCGCAGTCGAAGGGTGTGAAAAACCATATTCCTTTTTCTGCTTCACATGTTGGAGTGTTTTCTTCGGGAGGGATCATTGTCTGGGCGCTTTTGTAGGAGGCTCGTCGTCGCTAGTCAATATTTTGATCGTGCGTGGAAAAATTTTTGGAAATATAGCAGGTTACCGCAGAATCGATCACAGGATTGTGTTGGGCAGGATCGCCATGTACTAAAATTTAAAAGTTGTTGTGTAGAAATATTTTATTATGGAAAGATTGCCTATGAATCTTTCCCAAGCGTGACCAAGCGTTGTTGGTGTAATGTTGTGTTCTTTTGGAGTTGTAGAATATTTCCATATGCTGTTCGGCTTCAGTCCGCCAAGTCAATCTGCTTCTTTTGGTGCCAATATAAAATCGGCTAGAAGCAGTCCTTATCTAAAAAATTTTAGGTGGAAGGAACGCCTTTGACGAATGGACGTATGTTGTATGCGCCGTTTTGGATAAACTTGCGGTTTCAACAGAAATCGTATCACTGGAGCAAAATTTGCATAATACTATACTAAATTTTTTTTTTTTTAAATATGGTCGAGCAACGATAACAACAAACTACACACATGTAGTAGCACACTTTTTTGTTAACATTACTAAAAGTTTATTGATAAAGCAATTTTTGCTCTTTAGGCAGTTCTGATAAATGATTCGCATAAGAGAGTACGAAATTCATATAACGTCGAGAATTCCGCTGTAAAATTTTCATGTTTTTCATGTTTATTATGGAGAATATTCTATTAAGTGAACCTATTAATGGTGATGATCAAGGGGTTATACTTAGGTATAGATTGCATTAGTTCGGATGCATCGAAGCCGACAAATTTAATGCATCTCGTCTTCAACTGTTTGAAGTGTATACTGGATTATAAAAATTCCAGATCCAATAAAAGATCTGTATCTGGATATATTTAAAATATATACGTAAGAAATTTTATGCAAATATTTAAACATATCAGCAAAATATATTTATTGACGGTCTCTTTTAAGATTTGGTATAGTTATTCTGCTCATCAAAAAATATTTATAATAATTTTTTTAGTACTGTAGTTGCGTTCGGTTTCAGTTTAAATTATTTAGGTCCGTCTTTTGATAAAAAAAATTGATTTGACGTCATTTCGAGTATTGATTTCAGTACTCCCGTCGATCTGTAGACATGTCAACGTTCAATCTCGTAATTATCGACATATTTTGATGAAATTTGACGGAATGGAATGATAAACGTTATTAAATCTACTTTGGACTGCAGAGTTTTTACGACCGTTTAAAAAAAAAATCGGCGCAAAAAGTCTATTTGACATTTCGCCCTAAAAATGTGCGAAAAATAATATGTAGACAAATCAAAAAGCTTGAAATAATACACCATTTTTTGTGTACAATAAAGAAATTTTATTTAATCAGAGAATTAAGCTGCAGATGTTTCTAGTAAAAAATTTCATGCAAACGTGTCAAATATAAACAAACACAAAATTTTTGGTAATTTTCAGACACATTAATTAAATGTTTACATCATTTTTGAAAAGATAAAACCAAATGCAAAAATATAAAATATATTATTATTATTATTATTATTTTAATTTTAGACTAATGAAATGAATTCTTAGACTAAAAAAAAGACATTGAGCACTAGCAGGACAGGCTATCGGCTCTATAAAATATATAAAACACCTTTTCTTTAGTATTGCAAGTTTGAATGATCAGACAAGACGTTAATGGTCTTTTGCTTTCCAATTGTTAATAGAGAAATTCCTTAATTTTCACTTTCCACTCTCTTGTAGGTAATATTTCGTCAAAAACAACTATTCTTTTTAATTTATTCTTATATTATATATCCTGTCTCATTACTCACCGATAATAGCGTATCCTTGTTAAGTATAACTAGCAATAGATGTGGTGGTAATATCGGTGGTCCCGATACCTTTTGCCATGGCTTAATCTGCGGCATATCTTGAGAATATTCTTTCTCGGCATAATTCGATGCTTGTTCACTGTCTTTGGTGGATGTGATTTCATTTTTTTTCTAATAAACAGACAATCCAGTTTGTTTTGAAGTAAATTCTTCGCGTGCTGGGCATGCACAGAGTGAAGACATGTGCAAGTGCAGATATCGTAGCTAATTACGTAAAACCACTCAGCACGATATTTTCGACTACGCCAAAACTAGGAAAATTATTAAACCTAAAGCTGACGGACGACTACAACGATTTCATTGCCTAAACTTCATTAGCGCTTATATCGGCAACTACATCACAAAGGACTTAGATTGACTTACTGTAGCTAAAATTTTGTTGGTTTTTAACTTGTGCATTTGGTGAAAGGTATTTTTTTTAAATTAAAAATTCATTTTTTCAAATTATAATAAAGCGTTCTATTAAGCGATCTTTTTTAAGCGTTGGTCGTATGAATTTAGCGAACGAATTTAACGTTTACCGCACTCGATAGGCCTGCATTAGAGAATTATAAAGGTACTATTCGGGGATCAAGAGTAACCAGGTACGTCTATTAGCTTTCATACGCTGCCATGATTATTATATGACGTAAAATTAAAAATAATAGCGTGCCTTGAAGCTTTAAGCCAATAAATGATAATACATGGCAGAATTGAGAACATTTGATCTGAACTTTTTCAAGATTTTTCTTACGAGAAGAATTTCCATGGACAAACCAACTAGTTTGTTGCATTTTGTCCGAGACTAACCCCAAAGTGGATAAAGATTTCTAGTCCATGTTGTGCATAGCCAACAATTAATGTTTTGACAAATAATTAGGGTGGCGGGAAAAGCCATCTAAGCTATGATTACATCTTAAAGATGAACCCACAGTGCGCAATAAGAACTATAACTTTGAATAATAATAGCCAGTGAAGGCATAAATACAAAATATAAACATCACGCTATCGTATAACACCAAGAACGGTTGATTACCTAAAGCATCATCATCCACCACATCCAGGTTGCAAAATCTTAATGAAAAAGAAATTTCCTTAAGTCTTCCGCTCGTTTGCAACCTTGTAAATAAAACGTAGTCATTATTTAACTTTCGCGCGCGATTGGTGAGTGTTACGAAATGTTTGTAAAGCTGTCGAAAAACTTTTGTGGAGTATTATTGAGAATCGATTCGGTCGTTTCCTTTGTTTTAGCTGTGCCTGTAGAGAAAACACCGGAACATCTAAACCATTTTTAAGACCATAATTACTTTTTTTAAAAGAGTGGTAAGTCGGTTAGTCTGATTATATTTAAAAAAGCCGTGAAATGTTAGGAGAGGCGCAATTCGTACCATTTATTTACAAGTTTGCGAACAACATATGGTGGAGCGAAAAATGAAATAACTTAAATTCATTAAACAGCTCTGTGCTGAACTTATTCGTAGGAAAAATTGGATAATTCAAATCATATTTTGATGTGAAAAAAAGAATTCTCAAGAAAACTATTTCTAAGTTACGAAATTCAATATCGACAATCGTAGTGAAATAAGAAAATTGCATAAAATAAAAAAAAAACCAAATGGGAGAAAGATAAAAAGTTGATTTAAAAAAAATTCAGTGAAAAATAAAAAAATCCAATAAGAGTGAAATATAAGTGAAATAATATATATTGAGGATAAGTGCGTTTATTACGTTTGTTTAAAATATAAAAATTTCTCAGCTTCGTTCGTGCGAATCTTTCATTTTCGGTTCATTTGGAATATTCACCAGATGATTAGAAATGAATAAATTATACACAGCGAATCTCCATCTATATGAAGCGATGAGCAAGTAATTGCACTTAATTTTTTTCTCTTGTATTTAAATATATTTGATTTATAGTTTATATGAGAAGTAGAAGGGACCTCAAAATTCTTGACAAACTCTGCAGACAATTAACTTTAATTGACTAATGCGTAGTCTAAGCCAGTTATTTGACATGTATAGCTTTTCAATAATTTGTGTTTTGCATATATGGTTGTTGCCACGGGCATAGCTCCTTCTCTTACTTTTACAGAAATATATTTGAAAAAATTGTAATAAAATCTTTAATAAAATTTTTGATAAAATATTTACAGTCATAAGGATTTGCCATAGGGAAACTAAAAATGCAATAAACAAGGAAGAACCATTGAAATATCTCATATTGTGGCGCCAGCTAATCAAGCACTTACACAATCACGAAGTTTTGAACGGGCTTCAACCTTTTACTTCGGTAAGTTCATTTATTTTCTTCTAGCTAAAGAAATATATTTTGGTATAGAAAAAATTGATCACGCCTACCAAATATTATCGTATATTATCGTTTTTCTCGGTTATTCAACTGCAAATTCCTTTCACCATTTCTTAACATTTAAAATTTTTTAATACTGGAATTTGTTTATGTCTTTCCATTGGAGCAATTCATAAGCTTAGTTTTTAACCGAAAACCTCAAGTGGCGGAACAGCAAAAGAAAATGACTCGATTCAATGGAAAATATTACAATTTTAAAACACTTCTGAGTAGGACTTACGAGCAATTCATAAACTTAGTTTTCACCCGATCAGGCGGTTATAAGCTATCAAAATGTTCAGGTGCCAAATCCTACACTTTACACGCATACTCGAAAACTCAAAAAGGTGTTTAATAACTTTTCACTCAGTGTCTCGAAACTACATCCTTTTGTCATATTTTAGCTAAATTTTGCCTAATTCTTGTAAAATTTGTATTTGTTTTTTTTTCGTAATAAACATTAATAAAAATAAAAAACAAAAAAAAATGTTTTTATAATAAATTAAGCACCGCAGCCGAAAATTTATTTATTTATATAGAAAGTTTTTTTTTTTTTTTTAATTGAATTTTCATTTAATTATTTAATTTTTATTCGAATTCTCTTAACGAACATTTCGACTCGGTTGTTTTACTGATACTCCACAATCATATTTTTGGTAAATCCCATTTTTACTTTTACATACATTAAAATTCAAATTATTTGATATTTCTATATTATATTTGCTTTCGGTGATTAAAATTTTGTATCTTAGTAGTGCACAAAACTGTTAAGATTTTCTTTTTATTTTTTTATGTTCTAATGGCATTTACTTTGCCAAGTTGTTACGTTTGGGTCTATTTATTCTTTTTAATGAATTCTTTTTTTTTGTTCTATAATATTTGAGGAATATTTGATGTTGCTTTTAATTTTTATTACAATATACACAATGAAAATTGATTTCTTAAATTACTGAGACGAACAAATTATCCGCCGGCTTCTCACTTCAAAATCATTTGCTAAAAAAACAAGGCTATCCTTTTCCAATAGCTTTCCATGTTATTCCGTATTGATCAAAAACAAAATTCCTTTTTTTTTCCTATTTACCTCGACATCAAAAACATTTTTTTTTTCATTTATTTTTTCTTTTTTTTTTTCGATCCGCCTGAGTCGCCGAAGGCGAGGAATCTCGACTAGCAAGTCAATGTTCGTGGGTTCTCGTGAACAAAATTTAGAAAATAAATTTTTCACACTGAATGTTATCTGCGCGCTGGGAGGATGCACCTAAAGGAGACTTTCATGATGCTGAAAAATTCAAGCAGCTCAAAGAAAACCGAAAATTTTCAAAATTTTTCTAATCTTTGACATATATTAACAGGGCCCTGAAAACTGAAAGGCACATATCGTCTATTCTTAGTAAAGGTTTATCTTTATTTACCTTATAAGTTATGTACAAGACTTTTCACTATAAGATAAATATAATTTTTATTTCAATTTAGGGCTCACTTTGAATTGTCCACTTGGAATCAATTAACTTCAAAGAACTTTAAAGCTTCGTTCAGAATTTGTGTTTTCTTTTTGGAAATTGATCTCGGGCTTAATGACACGTAATTAACTCATAATAATAAGTTCACGAAATGTGTAGCAAAAAACTTATTTTTAACAGGAAAAATCTATTCCATCTCATATTTAATCTTGGAAACTGTCAGACAAAAGAGTTCAATTTCCATTATGTTTTCGGATTACGCTTAGTATATTTGGAATACTTACGTTTGAAGGCCACTGGTCATTACAAGCAATGTCTGGCATGTTTATAGCAAATATTGCATATTATGTCTACGTATGACGAGGATCCATGTTTCGTATTTGCCAAATCTTAGCAATGTTCGCGCGCACAGAGTTGCTAAACTTACTGTTTCTAAGAACTTAGTAATTTATTTTTTTTTATGGCTTTATACGGTGTTAAAACCTAATTAACTATAAACGTGTTCCAATTTATTAAAATATATTGAACGTTTTGTGGTGATATTCATATTGGTTTTTACAGTCAGGACTTGATTCTTTCGTCAAAAAGTCTGTTTCTTGTTTTTCGCGTGTTATTGCTGCCAAACTTTAGAGATGCCTAAAAGTTTAAGTATTAACATCATATTCTAACGGAAGACAAAAAACAGAGATGTTAAAATATGCAATGGAGTCCAAGAAAAGCGACCATTAAAACCAAAAAGATTAACGTTTTTTAGTTCCTCAAATATTGAGTTCTACATTGTGATTCTTTCCACAATTAAGTTCTACATTGTGATTCTTTCCACATATTAAGTTCTACATTGTGGTTGTACCATTTTAATGGTAACTAACATATTTTCTATTTTTGAACATTTTCAGGGATTTTAATAATTCCTTCATTATATTGATTAATTCCATTCCGATATAATATATAATATGATTTGTAATACAATTTTATTATCATTACACATAAAGAATTTAAAACTATTCTAGGACCAATGAGACCAAATGGATTAACATTCATTTTTGCTTCCTAATTTTTTATAATTCTATTCAAGAATTTTATAGCATATATAGTTATATATAGAGTTGCCTTCAATAAATGGCAACGCTTCGTCATGAAGAAAAAGAAGAATAAAATTATTGACGTCTTCATAGTTTTCTGTTGAAAGTCTAAAGTTACCCATCAAAATGCATGCAATGTTAAAAATGTGAAAATGTATATCTTAAAAACAATTTTTTTTAATTACCTTTAATAGACGACAAGCAAAAAATAATGCGAATACTATTGCAAAGTATATGTTATACAAAAAAGATAAACGATATTATATTAATCAATATTTAAAACATTAAATTCGTTTGTTTCTTTTCCTCTGAATATCACTTGCTTTCAATTGTCAATGCGACCATGGAGAGCTAACAAAAAACATGAAAGTTTATTATGATGCGAACATTAGGGATCAAACCCACCGTCTCTTTATTTAAACCAAAAATAAAGGTATTGGAGTCTGCACAAAAGAGCCACAAGTTGAGAAAACAATTGCGTTATCTCTAGAAGATGCATACTCAGCTCGTTTAGTTCCACAGACCATATAATTGAAAGTTGCAAGAAGAATTGGTAAAGAATTAGGTAAACTGTAAATTCATAATTAATTACCTTAGTTTTATATAAATGCGTAAAATAGAAAACAAATGAATTCACATTGCATTATTGCATCGGGTGGTTTGAAACGATAAGAATAATTAGGTTTTCAATGTGAAGTAGCACACTAGATAGATAGCATATGCTTGGCATTAATAACCTTCTTCACATATTCCCCAACCATAGATTTAGCTATGATATTGTTCACGGATGTCGCGCGAAAAGCGTTAGTATTGGTTCTGAAGACTTGGTTACTAAGGATGTTGGTACTACTATCGATCATATCCAATTTTGCTAAAAACAAGCACCTGCATGGCCTTTACATAAAACGGCATTTATTATTATGTTCTTACAACCTTCTGCAAAAACAATTTATTGTAGAGAAGAAACGATCGCCACACCAAAAAAAAACCAAGTGTTTTTAAATAAATCTCCATCAAAAACAACGTAATTCTTAGCGGTCTTACTCGTAAATACAATTTGATTCTCTTTTTCATCTCTCAGCTTTCCCAAACTTTCAAGCGTAATAAATTTTGTTTAAATTATTATTGATAATCTGTTCATTTGCGTTTTGCGGTCATCGCATCAACAATAGGCATTGTATTTCTTATTCAGTTCTTTAATGTCCTTTTCCATATCCAAGTGAATGTTGTTCAGACGTTGATTCAAAACGTCAAAGGTGAGCAATTTTAAAAATTTAAATTCGATGTAGGCGTTGCACTGCGCTTTGATTTTTCGGTAAAATCCGGTAACTGTTTTTTTCCCCTTGAGAAGGTTTAAAAAGGAAGTACCATGCGTGTGTAGAATGGAGCACAGAGTTGCTTTCAATAAATTCCAACGCTTCGATTCTGTAGCGTGAGTGAGAATAAAGTAAATAAAGTATTAGAGTGTGTGAGAAACCAAGCTCGCACTTCTGTTAAAGAATCAGAAATCTGGACATTGGGCTGAATTGCTTTAAATCGAGCCTCACCAAACCCACATGCGCAAAATGAATCAAAAAGTTCAAAATGCAATTAAAAACATGTTGATGACGTTTAATGTATTCCAAAAATCATATTTTAATTTTGCTCTAATTTTCAGAGAATTTTATTTTATTCAAACTTTAAGGAATCGTCTTCAAAAATCATAAATTATCAAAATTGAAAATATCAAGCAAATATCTGGTACTCAAAGCAAGGATGGTCTTAGTCGGATCTTCAATCGTTTTCAAAATCCATTCAATATAGTTCGGAATTTTGGTGTACACTTTTACGCTGATAAAACGAGAGAATGCCAGCCAACGTATAATAAGAGCGTATACTAAAAGAAATGAAGCATTAGATAGAGTGGGGCACAATCTGTGTATGCATTTTTCCTTATGAACCGTATCCATAATATATGGAAAGAATTATCATTTTATTTTTGAAAATGGGGTAAAATCGAATGCCACGCCTATAAAAATTGTATAAAACTATTGAGGAGACGTACAAGGGGAGATGAATGCATATTTTTTATACATTTATATAAAAAAGATTATATATTATATTTCAAGCACTTGTATGAATATATGGAAAGAATTATCATTTTATTTTTGAAAATAGGGTAAAATTGAATACCACGCCTATAAAAATTGTATAAAACTATGAGGAGACGTACAAGGGGAGATGAATGCATATTTTTTATACATTTATATAAAAAAGATTATATATTATATTTCAAGCACTTTTATGAATATATGGAAAGAATTATCATTTTATTTTTCAAAATAGGGTAAAATCGAATGCCACCACTCATGCTAATCACAACACCGTATTTTCTACATGTTTGCTGATATGCTACGGGCATCGGCATTTTAATGGAATCCAAGTGTTGGCTGCACTTGTCATAGCACTTTTGGTTTAGAAAGAATAGTGGTACAGTTTCTCCATTGCAGCTTTCATACCCCTCTGGATCTATATCCTATGTCCTTTTGTGTTTTAAGTTTTGCAATAATAAATGTATAACATTACAGAATAATGGGCACGACACGTACACAAAAGGCCTTTAATAAGAAACTTTTTCATATTAAAACTTCGAAAAGAAATGCATTTTTTGTTTCAGCAACATCGGCTAAGAGAGTATTTGATGAATAATTTGGCAATTTTTTTATCATATGATGTCATATATAATCGACTCAGTTTTGAAAGGTAGCTATTTCTCATTACATGGAGTAGTAATTATGGATCTGATAAATTATTTCATTTCATTTTCTCCCGTTGCAGCATCATTCAGAACTTTTATTGCATCCACATGCCACGATTGCCATTTTTTCGTTGTCATGCAACATAATAAAGTGTTCACATATATAGCGTGCGTTTAAAGTGCTTTGGGAAACTAAATTAATTTTTAATTTCAGGAATGACACTACTGATATGACGTCCTTTAAAGGGAAATTAGTCTCGTGTCCTAAACTAAGAGCAGCTGAATTATCTCTATGAAGTCCGATTGAAATTATAACTTATTTATAAAAATAATCTACATAAAAATAGTTTATGTAAACATTTATGTTTAGATACTGAACCTGTTTTTTGAGATTTTTTATATTTATGCGAGAAACAAATAATCGCGCTCCTTTAGTATATAAATATTGAAAATAGAACTTTCAGTTTATTTGAAGTGATTATCTAATCAGGTTTTGTTAGCACTTCTGCCCCAGTTTCAGTGATAAGAATAGTATGCTCAAATTGTGCTGTTCTTGCGCCGTCCAACGTTGTTGCTGTCCAGCCGTCCTTTTGAATTTCCACCTCAGGACCTCCGAAAGTCAAAATTGGTTCAATTGTGAACGTCATACCATGCTGCATGGCACCGGGAAAATTGTTTTCTCAAATAAAAAAAAAAAAAAAACTATTAATACATCATATGGTTGCAATTTCTAATGCTACTTCTTACTAAAATGTAAAATTTCTGGCGGCCCATGGAAATAAGTACCTATTCCGTGTCCTATAAATGCGGGAATGACATTTAACCCTTTTTCATTGCAAAATTTGTTAATGTAGTTGCCTATAGCATTAAATTCTACATTAGGCCGGCATAAGCTTATGCATTCATTCAAGCACTCTTCGGTGCTTTTCACCAAATAACAACCCTCTTCATCAACATTACCCACTAAAAAAGTTTTCGAACAATCTCCGTGATAGCCACCATAATAGACACTAATATCAACATTAACAATGTCGCCATCCACTAGACACCGATCATCAGGAATGCCATGACAAGCGACGTCGTTTACCGACGTACAAATAGATTTCGGAAAGCCAGCGTAACGTAGAGGTGACGGATAGGCATTCGACGATATTATAAGTTCATGTAAAAATGCATCGACCTCATCAGTTTTTACTCCAGCCTAAGGGAAGCAGTACATAATATTGTAATCAATTTCTGTATAAAAACCACAATTATATATACCTTTATAATGCCTTCACAAGCTTTTAAAGTATTCGCTGTCAACTTGCAACTGACACGCATTTGATGAATTTGTTCATCAGTTTTTATTTCTGGTTCTCCAGAGGAGGTATCTCCCGGTGGCATGAAATAATAATAATAATCTGGTTTTTCAATGTGAAGTGGCACACTACGTTCTGGCGACACATTGCCCAATACAACCTTATTAAAACGACCAAAATTTCTTCATTATTATGAAATTACATTACAAGAAATTTATAAAAATGCAAAAATAGTGGACCAACTCTTTTTTTTTGGAAAGTCGCTGAATAATGCGGCCGACAGATAAATTTAAAAACAATTTCTTCATTTTTTTAACATTTTAATCTTAATTCGAAACGAAAACAAAAAGCTGCGAACAACAATGTTGTTGAAACCTTAATTAACAAGCTCGTAACTTAGGGTAATGTTATAAAATTTACATTGCGTCACATATTACGTAGTACTATGTAGTACTACTTACTACACATGCTTTGTTGACATCGACAATTATTGAAAAAAGTATCTGCGCAACTAAAATACAAAAAATATTTTGTAGCTATCAATTATATTATTTTGCTCTTTGCCGTTTTAAATGTCAAATAAAATTTAAGGCTTCGCCAAACTAAACTACACCGTTGTACATAGAACATACTTTTTTAAGCTCACTTTTTGCGCTATATTGGCTGATGAGAGCAAATATAATGCTGTTCCACTAAGAATTGAGCGTTTTCCCTGGCAAATTCTAGTCTTAGCTTCCTATTACATTCTTGTACCAGCGGTTTATGGCGAGAATAGTAAAGTTTGGGTTTAGGAGTCAGAAAAGTGGTGCTTATGGATCACATTGCAAACAAGGAGCGTTATTTAACAATAATGAAGAAAAATTTGAAAGAAGTGTGGACGAACTTTGTATTTTATCGAAAACCACGATAACGATTTCAAGCATAAGTCCCGTTTAATTCAAGAATGGCTCTTACATAACCCAAAGTGCTCACCATCTTACCCAATCACCAGTTATAAACCCCATAACAATTATGTGGAATGAATCACGAAAACATTCAACCTCTTGCGCCAAAGATCTGAAAAATAGGCTAAAAGAAGGTTGGAGTAAGATCCCTTTTTCCTACAGAAGAAAAATTAGACGTTTAAAAAAAACGTTTAAATGACGTTATTAAAATATATAAAAGGGATACCGCGGGAAATATTGATTTTTTTATAATATGTTTTTTGAGTTCTTGAAGTTATTTTAATTTCTTGTCCACTGCAATAATGTTTTGCTTTTTTTTATATTATAATATGTATTCCGTAGTAGTACAATACAGTAAAATAAACTTTCATATTTGGTGCTAGTTTTTTTGGTCTTGGTTTTTTTGGTCTTGGTTTTTTTGGTGCAAGTTTTTTTGGTGTAAGTTTTTTTGGTGTAAGTTTTTTTGGTGTAAGTTTTTTTAGTGTTAGTTCTTTTGGTGTTAATTTTTTGGTGTTAGTTTGTTTTTTTTTTTTTTTTCATAACTTATGCTTTAGAAGAAGTTTGGTTTTATCTCATGAATGCAATTTTTAACGCGGATAAAAACAAAAATTTTGATCTAACAAAAAATCCGCGTTATACAATATTAAATCATTTCTCTCTTTCAATTCGAATTCAACTACCAGGCTTTCCCTACAGCTGTTCTTCCTTTCGATTCCAACTACCACGCATTATTTCTATATATTCTACAAGTGCTTCCCTCTTTAATTTGAGATTTTCAAATGAGAAACATGCGTATGTGACTGTTGCGATGTGTTTTTTTTAAAGATATATGGTTATATGTAGAAAATTATTGGAAACAAACTTGAACTTTTATTTTTTATTTTATTATTATTATTATTATTATTATAATTTTAGACTAATGAAATTAATTCTTAGACTAAAAAAAAGACATTGAGCGCTAGCAGGACAGGCTATCGGCTCTAATATAAATAAATGTACATTAGATAATGAGCTTAGTAGTATTAATAAAGTAATATATTGAATTTATATTCGGTTCTGAAGCTGATTTTAGGGTGTTCAAAGGGTTAGTCGCTCCAAATGCAATACTTCTAGCCAAGGAAAACTTAAGGCAGTCGCAGAGAATGTGCTTTATAGTTTATTTTTTATTTTATATATATTTTTTTTACTAAACATGTTTTTTTTTAATTGTGCCAAATAGACACGTTTATTTGTGTAGCGTCTCGGCAGGAGGGGCGCTCGTCGGCGTGGTTGCTTGGGCGATGTTTCGGCTGCGGTACCGCTGTTCAGTCACTTTATAAATTTGCCGCTGACGCTCCTTCTTGATTTCATCTTTTAAAGAAAAATTTTAAATTCTGATTAATTTTTAATAAAAAAAAAGAAAAATACGCCTAACAAAATACTTTCACATACCGAAACCCCACTACACACGTATATATATATATATATATGTATGTATGTATGTATGTATATGTGTATGCTTTCATATATCTAAAGTATATAAAACAACCGAAAATATTTTACAAAGAAAATTTTTAACAATTAATTAACAAGTAGTATTGAACAATCAACAAATTCATATAGTTTCGTATAAGTGTTGATATATTTATTTACAGATATTTTAAATATATAAATATAAAAGTTAAATGTTAAACATACACGAAACTATCTCAACAAAATTCCACTCATTACAAACAACGAATAATAAAAGTTTTCATTGCATATAGTAATCTCAATGAATTATCAGTGTATCCTTCTACTTTTGTGTTTATAGCTTAAATGTACTTAGCTTTAACTATATCACACATACAAATGAGCTTAAAGTGAAAAGATATTTATATAGCTTAGTGTTTTATATTATAAATTATTTATTATGTATTATATTTATTTCAGTCAGTAGCTACAAAATGTAATATTCATTTTTTTCTCAACTTTTTTTTTCTGTTTATAATATAATCATATAACCTTTAGCTTCAGCTTATTACATTAATGTAAATTGTGATCTTATAATTATAGAGCCACTTTAAATATGTTTACACTTTATAGTTGTTTAAAATATTTACACACATGTACACAGGGAGGGAATATTCAATGCAAATACAATAAAGAAACGTGACTTTAAAACAATATAGTATTGTTAACCTCTTCATCCTTTTTAATGCTATTATAAATTTTATAATTTAATATTAACGTAATTAGTAAACAAATTTAGGTACCTATAACGAATAAGAAAAATAATATATTTTTGCTAGAAATTCAATTCATATTGCTATTCACATTGCGCTACTATATGAATCTGGTACCAGCAGCGACAAATTGAAATGTATAACACCACCGTCGGCATATTACTTTCTAGAGAACCGCGTAAGGATTTTAGTTCACATTATTATCAAACGTTCGACTTTAAATTAAAATTTCGTTCGAATACGGAGAATAAATTGTAGCGTTCTTGCTGAGAAAACGATTGCGAAGGTGGGATATAGAGCGAAAGCACTGTAAATTTTATGTTTAACATTATTTGTATGGCTACGGCTTGTATGTTTGAGCTAAAATTTATGCGTTTGTGAGGTATATTTGATTTTATAAAAACACAAACTCCTTGTTTGGAATATGAATTTTGATCAGCATTCGTGAAGTATTCAGTATATGATTTGGGTGGAGTAGGATTAAAAGAGCATCTACAATGGGTTTCTTGAAGCGATAAAAAGGTTGGATTAAAACCACTTATGAGTGTACGGAGTTCATCAAAATTGTTAATAAGTCCCTTACTGTTCCATTGTAGAATTTTAAAAACCTTATTTAATTGTAATGACATGGAAGCAGAGTGGAAGGAGGGTTAGGTTGCCATGTCAGCGTCTCCGTCGAGAAGGTCGCTATAGGAATTTTTCGTGAGTGATTTATTATTACTAGCGGAATAATCTGTACTTAAGTGGTTTGGTACATTTGAAGGGCAACGAGTGGGCGCACGTGAATAATTTGAAATTGAAGGTTGATTAATGGATGAAAGAATGGGTTCATTACCATTTGTAGATTGTTGAGTAAAGTTGGGAGCGGGAGATTCTGGAGAGTTTAGTATATTGGATTTTAGCATATATGTTGCTGTTTCAATTTTTTCAATATTTGGTGTTGTTTTGGTTTTTTCAATATTATCTTTGGCGGGTGATGTAACTGGTTTCGCAATATAATTTTTGGTTAAGGGGGGAACAGGTTTTTCTTTGGAGGGAGTTGGACTTAAAGGCTTACTAGGCTTGTTTTGCGAGGCAACAGCAGCGTAGGTATTACTTTTGCCAATTCCTTGGGCTCTATATTCCACCTTCGCAATCGTTTTCTCAGCAAGAGCTCTACAATTTATTCTCCGTTCTTTCCCCCGCATTAATTATATGCGGCGACTTTAACAGCTGGAATACCATCTGGGGCTCAACAGTGAACAACACTCGTGGCACTGTTTTAGAAAAGGCCTTCATTCAAAGCAATCTCTGCATTTTAAATGACGGAAAACCAACGCACTTTTCAACTCATCACACTTTTCCACATATTGATTTAACATGTTGCTCTCCCTCACTTCTTCCTTTGGTTTCCTGGTCTATTTCTGATGATCTACATAATAGTGATCACTTTCCAATCATAATCGATCTTAAACTTTCAACGTCCACTGTTACTCCAGTAAAACAAGCCAAATTCCGCGTAGATAAAGGGGATTGGATCAACTACTCCAAACAGGTGGAGTCAATTTTGAATTCAAAGCCATTTAACGGGAACTGCAACCATGGTGCTGCTATTATGTCTAAAGCGATTCGCACGGCTGCGCATGTTTCTATTCCTCAATCCAACACCTCTTTTAAACGAGCTAGGGTTCCTTGGTGTAACAACACGCTTTCGTTTCTGAGGAAAAATAAAATGGATCGACGGCACCGCTTTAAAGGATGTCCTGATCAGGATCATTTGTTATTATACAAAAAGGCCAATGCTCTATTCAGGAAGGAACTACGAAAATCAAAGGCACTTAGTTTTGAACTTTTTTCGAGAGGAATTCACAGAAATACATCAATGAAAGTTGTCTGGAACAAAATCAGCAAACTTAATGGAACTTCAAATCTGAACGAAATCTTTGCCATCTGCACTCCCAATGGAACTTTAACTGATGCAGATGAGATTTCTAATTACTTTGGAAAATTGTGGTGCGAATACTCCTCTGACAGCAACATCTCCAGCGCTTTCATCGAAAATAAAAGGACTCCAATATCTCTTTCAAATAATATTGATAGATGTGCCATGTTCCTGGAAAATTGCATATCCACCTTAGAACTTACCAGTTGTCTCTCCAATTTGAAGGGGAGGACACCTGGTCTAGACCGCATCTCATACCAAATGATCAGCGCCATGTCTAAGTCTAGTGAAAAGAAATTACTGGACCTATATAATACGGTATTTTTGACTGGCCATATACCCTACATGTGGAAACTGGCCACAGTTGTTCCAATTCCAAAGTCAAAAAATGCCTCCATCGCATCGGACTATCGCCCAACCTCTCTTTTATCTTGCCTCTCAAAGGTATTGGAAAAGATTATGGCATCTAGATTATCTTGGTTTCTTGAGTTCAAGAACTTGATTACAAAGCAACAAGTTGGTTTCAAGCGGGATAGCGGGTGCATAGACGCTTTTTTACATATTGATTTTTTCACGAGCAAAGCAATTTCCGAACGGAATCATGTAACAATTCTCTCTATTGATTTCGAAAAAGCATTTGACAGAGTTGGTCTTCATGTTATTTTAAGACTCTTGAAATCATGGAATGTTGGACCCAAATATATTAAATCATTCATGTCGCATCGGCGGTTCAAAGTTAGAATCAACAATCATCTCTCTGATTCTTTTCCGTTAATGAATGGCATTCGGCAAGGATCTCCTCTCTCTGTCACGCTTTTCTAGATCGTCTTCAACGAAATTAGCAAAATTCTTTGCCGTGTACCAAGAGCGGAACATTGTCTCTACGCGGACGATGTATACATTTTTACAAAAGAAAAAGACAACACGAAAACAATTAACATCCTCGAATCTATTGCACGAGAGATCTCCAAGAGAAGGGCAAACTCGTCAGGGGCTAAAATTTCTATACAAAAATCAAAAAAAATGCTCCCAACTTTAGAAAATAGACTGTATGAGTTAAAAGCTAAAATAGTCCTCAAGCTTCTTAATTCAAACAAATCCATTCTCGGTGATGACGTAAGAAAGATTATTATTGCAAAGAAAATTCCAAATTCACCATCTGCAATTGACCATTGTTTGTGCGTCGCAAAGGAATTGAGCATTCCCTTAAAAATTTCCCGCTCTTTTGGTGTTAAACCTCTAAGGATTTTGAAAGACTGCTCTTTTGACATCTCACTGTCTATGCACAAGAAAGAAGATACTCCAAATTACGTCTTCAGGAATCTAATAGCTGAAAAAACCTGGTAGTGGTTGGAATCTTTTTTACACAGACGGCTCAAAATCTTCTGGTCTGCCTCCTGCTTGTGCGGTGGTAGACGCTGCAGGACGGGTTCTTGTCAACCACATATTTCTCGAAAGTACTTCCACTTTCACAACCGAAGCCAGAGCTATCCTTCACGCTGCGAACTTTGCCCATAAAAACAAACTCAAAACCGTCATTGTTACCGACAGTTTGTCTGTAGTACAAGCTATTCGGAAACCATCGACTTCGAGATGGAGCACCATCAACAAATTAAGGAATACAATTACTACACCCGACGAAAAATTAAAATGTTATGGGTACCAAGTCACATCGGTTTACTGGGAAATGAGCAGGCTGATCGAGCGGCAAAGTATGCTGCTTCTGCTCCTCTAATTATGGATGATGTCATGGAAAAGTTGGATCTTCAAAGATACATTGGAAGAAAAGTTAAAGAGAAAATTGCCGAAGGAAATTTACAATACCATCATCAACACTACTCTTCCATTAACCCTCAATTAACTCCACCTTTATATCCAACAAATGTTGAGAAAACCAAGATCCAAACATTTTCGAGAATTCGCCTTGGTCATACAATTGCAACTCACCAATGGATCCTGAAGAAGTCTTCTTCCCCAATCTGCTGTTGTGGACAAACTCTTACTATAAAGCACATTCTCTGCGACTGCCTCAACTTTGCCTTGGCTAGAAGTATTGCAGTTGGAACGACCCTTTGAACATTCTACAATCAGCTTCAGAACAGAATATCAATTCAATATATTACTTTATTAATACTACTAAGCTCATTATCTAATGTACATTTATTTAAATTAGAGCCGATAGCCTGTGTTGCTAGTGCTCAATGTATTTTTTTAGTCTAAGAATTTATTTCATTAGTCGAAAATTAAAATAATAATAATAATAAATAAACCTATTATTTTTTTTAATCTATTATTTGTAAAAGTAATTAACAAAAATTTGTCCAATTATACTAACATTTTTCACATACACATTTGCTGATAATTTCATCAGCACTTCATTAATATTTGAAATAGTTTTATAAAAAAACATCAATTGCCGGAACACGAAAAAAAATTTGAAAAATTAAACAAAGGAAATTTTAAAAATTTGGCTAAATTAAGAAGGATATTTCATTTCACAAGCAGCAAACATTTTTTTCTTTAGGTTTAGGCTAAGCACCCCACAATTCTTCGCCTACAGTTTATTTACTATTTTTCATCTACTTTTTCTTCCCATATATATATACTGAAAAACACTAATAGTTTTTAAGTCTACAGAGTCTATGAAGTGTATATGAATTTAGCTAATTATACCTTACCCCAATTATTTTAAAGAGCATGCTAAATTCGTGCGTTCGACGTCTGACTTTCCGTTGGCTTTTCAATTCAACGTACAGGTTTCAATTTTCGATATACCTCGACTTAATGTGATCAGAGCATTTTTACGAACAAACCACATATTTAAAGAAAAAAGATGATGCATGAAAAAAATTAGCATATTTAATATTTCTCGACGAAAATCTCTGTCGTTTCGTGTGTTCAAAATCCTCTCTGCTCTTCCGGTGACAGGAGCCATGAATTCACCTGGAATTGCTCTCAAACTAACTAAAGGATTAATTGTAAGCGTGAACATTCTTGTCCTTCCTATAAAAAAATAACTAAAACCAAACAACATGTTGAAGATCGTTTGAAGCCTCAAATATGCACCTTCTCTCGAAATTCCTATGCTCATGCTTTTCATTCTCTCTAGAAAGTTTGCTTGAGTTGTCTCCTCCGACTTCTCAACTAGCAAGCAAACGACGAAACACTGAGTCTCAACTACAAACGAAAAATGATAACTCCTGAAATCACCATACCTTCCAATATAAAATCTTTAATTCCGGAAACAATGACAGCCATCACAGATAATACTCCTTCCGATCACGAAATGATCGCTAATTCTAACATTTCCTCTAACTAAACTCAAATCTCTGATCGTATTCAAAAATTACATAATATCAAGCCGTCCTCTAAATCATATTCTACCATTAACTCCACCACACGCTTATCTCGCAACCTCCCCATGAGTATTTTAAACCTATCGAAGTTTGTAGCTGCACCATTAAAACTTCCTTTGGCGAACTCCTGATCATTACTTTTATATTCCACCTAATTGTAATGTTTTTGATTCTGCAATTAATAGAATATTTTCTTTCAGAACTGGCGTATCTGCATTAATATGTGGTGATTTTAATAGTCACAATGTGTCTTTGTGCTCACGTTGTGTTTTTTTTTTTAAACGCGACGAATCATCGGGAAACAATAGCGAAAACCTGCTGACAATAGCAATTTGACATAAAAAATTAACTGTAACAAATTCAGGTAGCATAGCTGTATTTTTATAAAAATTCTTATGATAAATAAGCTCGTACATAGAGATGAAGTCGAGTTTCAATTTTTTAATACAAAAAAAAATAAAAATAAAAAAAAATAAAAGGAAATCAGAAAATTAAATATCCCAAATAAGGACCACGTTGTTTCATATTTTGACCACGTTTAAATCAAAGAGTTCTGAAGAAAAATATGCCTGCTCTTGAAAAAAGGGTACGATATTTGGTGTCTTATAACGAATTTGAATGAATAGCCAAAGTGATGTAGAGTGTAATGATATGAAACTTGACCGTAAAGACGTGAATTTCGAAGACAGTAAAGACAAAAAATAGGGCCGAAATGACGTTCAAAAAATATATACCTCTAACTTGATACCCTCAGATCATGTATTCTTGATTCGCAGAAATTTCTTCATATATATTTGTTCGCTTTTATTGAAATCGTAGGGGTCGACAATTGTAAGATAAAAACTTTAAACTATGTAAATGTAATTTTCGATCAAATCTTCAGGTAAAAAGGCATATCTGTTGGCAAATTCATTGGCCCAGAAAATATCGGCAAAACGTTGGCAGTTTCAATCTGTGTTTTTAAAAACATGCGCATTTCACTCAATTTTAAGTGTAAGCAGTCCTAATAAGTTTTTTCTTGTAAAATAATGGACATTGGAATCTACAACACTATCGAAAAAGGGAAATGTTTATTTTCTTTACATATTTCAAATGATTGCAAAATGCATCTTTTTCAAGTCGAAATTCTTCGTTGCTAATATTACCCGAATATGGGAAATAATTGAAGAAAAATTCCACACAAGAGGGCAAAAATTAAAGAACCAATATATTTACTAAAGAATCTTATAATGTTTAGAATATTCAATAAAATGTACAAGAATTAAGTATTATTATTATTATTATTATTTTAATTTTAGACTAATGAATTGAATTCTTAGACTAAAAAAAGAGACATTGAGCACTAGCAACACAGGCTATCGGCTCTAAGAATTAAGTAATAATAATAATAGCGAACATAGAATAAAAGTTTTCAAGTTATTGGGGATGTAGGTCTCACAGTCACTCAATCACCTATATTAAAACCAAAAAAGAAGAAAATATTAAACTTTTAAGGTGAAACAATACTCAATTAAAATAGAAATATATTATATGAACATTGACTACAAATTGGTTTTAAAATAAATGATGATATTTTACTAACTATATAATGTATTTTTCAACTCTATTGGATTTTTCAGGCCCAGTATGTCAAGGGGCGCCGGCCTCGGTCAAGATCGTTTGCTCGACCGTGATTTTCATATAGCTACACCTGAAGAATTTGTTAAGAAATTTGGTGGTATACGAGTTATAAATCGTATCCTAATAGCCAATAATGGCATTGCAGCAGTCAAGTGTTACGTTCAATACGCCGTTGGTCATACGAAATGTTCAAAAATGAGAGGGCTATACGTTTTTTGTAGTCATCGTAACGCCGGAAGATTTGAAGGCCAACGCTGAGTATATAAAAATGGCCGATCATTACGTCCCTGTGCCTGGAGGATCTAATAATAATAACTATGCAAATGTTGAGCCGATTGTTGACATAGCTATGCGTACACAAGTTCAGGTTAACTAAAACATTATTATGCCAAATTGAACATTTCGCCACAGTTTTTCATTTTATTATTTTCAGGCTGTTTGGGCTGGCTGGGGTCACGCTTCAGAAAATCCGAAATTGCCTGAATTATTGCATAAACAAAATTTAGTTTTTTTAGGCCCACCAGAGCATGCCATGTGGGCCTTGGGCGATAAAGTAGCCTCTTCAATTGTAGCACAAACAGCTGACATTCCTACTTTGCCTTGGTCTGGATCCGCGTTAAAAGCTTACTACAGTGGCAAAAAAATTAAAATATCCAGTGATTTGTTTGCACGCGGTTTAAGTAATGCCGAACAAGGCCTGGCTATCAATTTATTCGGTCGCGATTGTTCATGCAAACATGCACCTTGCGACCATATGCCAACTTTTTCTTTATAACCCATTCCGAAAATTATTTTTGGAGCGCGATAATATCGAGTTACATCGTAAAGTGTCATCATAAAAAATAAAATTCCTCACTTAAAACAAAAAAAATCAAGCAAGAAGAAAGCGAGGTTAAGAAAGTGCGCTCGGAAAGTAAAGATTCATTTAAATCAGTGTTTTCGGCATTTTTATTAATTGTCCCCTTAGCAATTATTTTAATTAACTTTGCGCAATTGGGTTTGTGAGGTTTGTAACAGAAATTTGTGCTACATTTCTCTCACTTCTTTGCTCTCACACTTCTCGCACACTTCAACACTAAAGTCTTTTGTTGACTCGCTGAATATTCAAGAAGACGAAGAAAGAAAATAAATTTTGTCACTGACAAACATTTAAGTTTCTGCTAATATAATAAAAATAAAACATTCACATTTCATTCACACTTGTTACAACACGTCATCTATGCAAACGGCAGCTGGATAATTTTTGTTTTACCGGTGTTAATGGAAAAAAAAGAAAAAAAGATTTAAGAAAGTAACCAAATTTTTTAAAAATTAAGGGGTGAGAAGGAGGAACGGAAGAAAAAGGAAAAAATTGAAAAGAAATCTATATAGCATATATTTTGAACGGATGTTAATTTTAAAAGTGCAATTGTTGGATAAGAATAATGTCTTTATGGGCTGTGAAAGTCGGGGTGTTGTGCTGTCAGAACGCTTATGACAGAATGGACATTGAAGTTCTTAGTCGGTTGAGCAGGAAGCACTTCCAATTTTCCTAATAAATTATAATATTATTATTGTAGTTTTTGCAAGAAAACTTTAATATAAATAAAACCGCCAAAATAAAAAATCTTTCACAAAAGAAAAACTCTCAAACATTCCATAAAACCGTCTTCTCACTATTGCAATGAGCTAATACAAATCAAACTTTCAAAATACGTCGATTCATGATGGCATTAATTATTCATCACTTAGGTTCAAAAGAACTCTCCGGGCACTTCTGAGTTGTCTCAGTATTCATACGTTGAAGAGAATCATCATGTCATGGTTTCCCAATGGTCAATGATCTAAAAACATAAACTTGTTTTAATTGATGTATCCAAATGTTTGGAGGGTGTTTTAACAAAATAATTTATTTTTATTGTTTGTCTTAAATGATGTAAAATGCTCCGGATGTCAATCATGCATCCCTTTTTTTGAATTTTCCAATAAAAGACTATTAGAACAAGTGACCGCATGATATGAAATTATTAACATCCGCAACGAAGTACATGAAGGTTCATAAAGCAATTCGCCGAAATAAATAGTCACGCAACAAGAGCACAAAATACTGCCTAAATAACACCATTTTGATACAGCGGTTGATAGAAGATGCAATTATGTAATAATAACAACACAGAAATTTCATAATCCAACTGCGTTGACAAAAATGATGGAAAACACAATACAATAATTGTTCATTCAATAATATATTTGTCTTCGATCATAATTATGATATAAATATACAATTTGATTGATGATATACTTAATCACTCTTTATATCTTAAACTAGTATAAATTATAAAAAATCTGAACTAACAGAATATAACTACAAAAGGATTATAAACATCGGCATCAAAAGTTACTTAAGAGTTATTTGAGTTGGTAATGGGGCGTTTATAGATTACTATATATTGATTTCTTTTCCTATTATCTTAATGATTTGTTGGAGAACTTTGTGGCAGTGTTTGTGGCTTATGAAGTGTAAAAGCATCATAAATTTGACATAGTTCCGATAATCGATATTCCTCCAAACAGACAAATCCTTGTAGGTTTGGAGCTTGCTTTCGGGCACATGGCATGCAATGTACTACGTGACGTTTCTCTTGCTCGCGTATAAAAAGTACATCAAAAACTTCAATCTACAAAGAAAGAAAAACAAAGTTCATCATCCGTCAAACATATAAGGAAGCTTTACTCTAATTGTGACGTTAGAGTTCTTTCAAATTCGTCACAAAATGATGAATAATCTGTAGCTACTTGTGCTCGTCTTTCAATGTATATGGCTTCCACTGTAAGAAGAGATCTTTAGAACGATTGCGATTTATCTATCGTTCTCCGTAATTAATTTTCCTGCCCTAATATTAGCAACAATTTTTTTCCTGCTATTAGGTTTTTTATTTAATCCAGACCCTGCTCCTAAAAAAACTTAAAAAACTACAGACTTTCCGTTATTGCCAGCAATTAACGCTCTGCTTCGTACAAAAAATGTGTCATAATTACAACTGAAAGCAATATGATGTCCAAACTAAGTCCATTTGCAATTTAAACAAGTAAGAAAATTAAATTCGGTCGGGATCAAATTGTTCCAAAAAAAGACAAAAGAAGTAAAAGAACAAAATTCTCATACTCTATAATATGGAGTGGGCGCAGTTGGTTTCTTGTATTCAATTAAGCCAAGCAATTTTAAAATGTAACTCTCCATCCAAATAATCTGGATCGAACATCGAAACAAATACAAAAATAGTGGCTTTGATTTTTCAATTGGTAAGATGAACGAATCTAAACTAAATATGGCAACCATGAACTTTAACGATATCTGCGATCGCGATACTTTCACTAAACACTAAAGCATTGCAATATAACATTCAAAGGTTGTGTTCCTAATTCAATGAACTACCTTAAGAAAACCATCGCATTCTTCTAATCCAACCTCAACCACTTCATACACCGGATACTTTGTAAGCGTTGATCAAAACTCATCCTCATTAAATACAACGTCCCGCATAGACGCATATATTTAAACTCAAATATGCAGACATTAGCTCCCGAAATAGAAAAAAATTTAATACGTTCTTGCTTTGTATTCTTTTTTCTCAACTTATTTTCCAGTAACAATTTTGTAATTTGTTCTCCATGCTTTCTTCACCATTAATTATTACTGAAGACTAATAGCTGAAACATAATTTGTGGTTCTGCAAGAAACGATGGTATCGTATTAGTCAACTCATTCATTTAAAGCGACTTAACTTGTCGTTCGCCATCATTTCTTTCTCATATTTGGTGACGATCTTCCTAATAGCGACCACTTCCAAGTCATCAACAAAACTCCGAAACACTTCTGATATTCTACCAAAACAAACAGTTTTTACTTGGCAAAGCTGATTAAATTAACTGCTCCAAACTGGCCAAAGAGACTTTACATAGCAAAACTTTTAGCGGTCACTGAAAATTGTGATATTGCTATTTTGATTAAACTTACCCGCATTGCTGTCATTATACCTCCAAGTAAAAACCATGTTGACTGTGTGTCCCTTTCTTAGTAGACCAACAAGCTAACCTAGCTAAAGAAAATTAAAATGGACTTATGGCATCTTAGCAAAATAAATTGTGGTTACATAAATCTGTTCTCATACAAAGAAGCTAACGCTCAATTTTGAAGAAATTAAGGAAATCAAAAACTATCATCGGTTACTATCGTGGACTCCACACTGGAATGATATTACTGCCATCTGTACGCTAAACGAGACATTAACCGAGGTGCACGAGAAATCTGATCATATCGAAGAAACGTGCCTTAAGCACCCTTTCAACAGCATTCCAGTTACTTTACTCATCTTATTTCTCGCAATGCATTCCTAGGAAAATTTGTATTCGCATTAGAACTTGAGAGCCGTTTCACAAAAATAGAAAGAAAACGCTATGTTAAGATCATATCCCATATGAAATGAAGTAATCACAACACTGTTTAAGTGAACGTAAATTACTGGATCTAAGCAAATAGAAAAGTTTTTCATAGTCCCATTTCCAATCTTCGGAAACTCACGGCGGTTGTTCACACCCCAAAAAATAAAACCTCCTTCATTGCACCGCCGTCCAATGCTTCTGCCATCCTGCCTCTTAGAAATGTTAGACAAAATTATGATTTATGAATTATCATGATGCCATTCCTCAATTAATTCCTGTGTACATGTTTGTAAAGAAATAACCACGTTTCAAGGAGATGTGTAGTTAAGCCATCGGAGAGTTTAGGTGACAACTTTTGTAATGTTTCACTCCCAACATGCGAAAAGAAATGTATCTCAAATTTTGTTTCGGTTGGTACCTTCTGTTAAGAGTAATGACCCTCCCCTGCATATTCAGTAGCAGAACTCACAAGTCAATGCCAATATAACCTTATCCTACTCGAAAGTGCATCTACCTTTCACCTCTGCTATGTATGGATGCTTTAGGCGCAGAGGAGGTATTGTATAAATGATATTATAACAGATGTGGGTCTGTATAAGTCTCGTCTATTAGCTTTTCAAAAATTTTCACTAGCGACTTTTAGAGGTAAAAATGGTAAACATGTGGGAAATAGCAGGGCACATAACGATTAAATTTTTATGATTTCGACCTTTCTCTACATAAAATAACAGTTTTCCATTTGATATTATTGGGTTAGCCAACCTCACGACGAAGCTAATTATGGAGCGCTCAAAATTCTTCTTCTTCTTCCAAATTCATTACTTTTATCGTTTATTTGAAAAAATCTGCTCCCGAAGACCACCTAACACGTTCAGAAGCTTATGGTGTTACTGCTCCACAATCGCCTGTTTTAGGTTCAACGATTTAAAAGTGGCGACGCGAATTAAGAGAAAATGTCATTTTTGACCACTTGTTGCAAAGAATAACCCAGAACACACTGAGAAATTTTGCCACACCCAAAGTACTCACCAGGCATGACGCCACCTGATTACCACTTGTTCAGGTCAGTGCATCATAGCTTTGCTGGCATGCGGTGGATTGCCGCCAAACTAAGTTCTTTTGACATTATATCGCCACGTTGCCCAAAATATTGGAAAAAGTTGTAGAAAATTATGCGAAATGTTTCCATTAATATACATTGCATCAACTTTTGTCAATAAACGCCTGTTTCAAGTGAAAAAATGGCTTAAATTTTTGCAACCAATAATGTTTGCAGTCGTAAACTAAGAAAATATGTGAAAAGCATCAATTTTTAATGCCGGATAGGGATGACAACTCCTTAAATCATATCTGGATCGAATTCATGTACACTTATATAATTGTAGAAGGCAAGCCTCTTTTCAAGGAGGATAAAACAAATTCTTCTAAAACTTCTAAGGCAATGACTAAAATACCATGCAGATATATTTGTATGAATAATATTTTGATACCTCGCATTGTCCGCAATAATGGGAAGCCTCATTTTTCCCACGTCCATGAAATCGTACTACAACGCTTTTTGACTTCACATATTCCAAGGTGTGCATGACATTCTTTAATGTTTGCAACAGACACATTCTGTATGAAAAAAGAAAAGAGAGAGTAAACTATCAGTTGACATCAGAGAGCGTTTTAATCAATTAATATTAAAGTTGTATCAATTTTTCACTGAGTTTTTTGTATATCAAACATTCAAATTTATTGTGAAGAGAGGCGTTTTTAACGAAGAAAACACTGCCATTTTTAAATGCTACATAAACATTTTGTACAAAAGTTCTTTACTCAATCCATTGACACGCCCATAATTAATGGCACAACTTTTTCAATGAAGATAATTTTTAGTTCCCTTTTTAGCAATTTTCTTGTTTTCATTTTTATTCAATCTCTCGATATTTATTCAGTTTTGCCATTTCTTCAAATCTGATCCTCGGAAGTGACTCAAGGCTGCATGTTCCAGTTTTTCAGGATGCAAGACTATCATTCAAGCAGACAAACAGATGCCGTTGAAACAAACTTGATTTAAAGGTATCATGTTGATGTAAATTATTAGTTTCTGAAGCGATGAAATTAAAAATTAATGTAGCAACACCATTACGATATGAAAACAATACTTCATGTCCTGTTTTAGAAATATTATAATCGCAATTACTTTATTAATTCGAAAAGCTTTGAATCCGTTACTCGTATGTTGCGGGCTAAATTCCAGCTGAGGTGGATCATAGGTACAATGCTTTTGAAATTTTGCAGTTTGTTCCATTCGTAACGTTCAATAGCCAGCGAATATTGCCGCGCAGTTAAGGGACCCACGTTCCAAGCAATATTATTACACCAACCAACTGACTGCACCCAATGAACACATCTGAAAGAATGCAGAGATCAATTTGCACTTAATTGTCAAAAAAGTAACGAGTTTGAAATCACTGAATAAAAATATGTTACTCTTCAGAGAAAGATTTCTTCAATATTCATATTGCAGTAGAACGAAAGTTATTACAATTAATTGCTTCATCATAAAAGTGTGCATACGCAAGTTCTCATCTAGCTGGATTCTTTTCATATGTAGTTAAATAAATAAAATTATTCGAACTACTGTGTCCTTTTTTCAATTTAGTAAAATATGATCAAATCCAGCGCGATCAGGGATTATATATTTCACTTTGGAATTACCCAGCATTAACCCATACTAAATCGCCTGGTCGTTGAATGAATCTATAAACAGGGATGTTTTCCTTATACAGATCCTCCAAAACTGGCCACCATGAACCGTGCAAGTAGCTAATGCTGTTTTTGTCACATAAGCTCTGTATACCACCCCAATAAGCATCTGGTACTGCAAACCATTCACAATCTCCAGGGCCAATATTTATGTTAATAGAGCAAAAATTATTATTTTCTTGATGACCAGGTGTTCTGCTGCCGGGCACTTTCATATAGAGCTGAACGGTGTTCATGCCCAAAATAACGTGCCCTACATGAGATAGCATATTGGCTGCAGATATAACTCGAGCAAATGCTGGCAATTTTTGAAGCTCTGCCAATTGCGGGCGCCATTTCCGTTCATCAGATAAGTCGACATTAGTTCCAAACCTGCAAAGATTTACACAAAACAATCTTAAAAAAATGCATACTTATTTCTATAACCAATTAAAGAAGAGTTTGCTTTCTAAGCAGGAAGACGTTTTTATAAATTTTTAAAAGCTAATTGGCGCTGTTAAGCCATGTCTACTAGACATACGTAAACGTCTAATTCGATTTGTAGTTTCATATTTTATTGTTCTACAACTACTTTTTAATGTGTAACCTTCAAGAAATGAAATCCCAAAGAATTCGGCCACGGCTTAGAAAAACCATAAACGAAATGGTTCCAGTAAAGAGAGAACCGATTTTTCGTTGTGCATACCATGTTTCACAAACGTATGCATCAAGGCGCCCATGAATAGAGACATTCTCGGAAATTATTTTTATTTTCATTCAGATTTCAACTTGTATTGGATTTAGCTCCGCTACATTGGTTGATAGCTACATAAATAACTTCATGTCGCAAACACTCAAAGCTGTCTTTTGAATATCCCGGTAATTTTCTCGAAGAAATATTTATTTCTTGTTACAGATGTTCGAATTAATTACGGTACTAATCACATGTTGAGAAGAAAAACGCAGTGGCACAGAACCTCCTCTATAGCAGTGTTAAATAGCTGCAGCAAGCCTTAATATCTGATATTACATTCACCTTAATCGATTAGCCTTGTTTGTTGTTATTGTTCGATAAACTGATTGGATTAGCACTAATTTAGAAATTTTTTTTTTTTAGAATTTTGTGCACAATGTATTAACCGACGTGAAAAGAAGTCAAACAAGAACACATTCAACGGAGAGGTAGAAAGATCCCATGCATTGGATAGCACTGTAGTAAAAACTTCGGAAAAGAGTAATATGTCTTCAAAAAATGCTGGAATGCAGGGAGCACCAAGTAAGCGTGCGAAACGTTTGCACACACTGCAATACAAACCAAGCTCTTCCGACATTGTGTTAACATATTCATATTAACATGTGGAATTAGCTTAGTTACTTAATTACTTCGTACATAACGTGTTTACTTCAATTCTTATGAATTTTAGTCGCAACACGCTTTGTTCTATGAGCTGCTCTTTAAAGAAGAACGGAAATCATACGTCACGGACACGAATATAACTTGCACTGTCAAAATTTAGGGTTGCCAAATTCTCCGAACAAAAACCAACAGCTTCGGTCAAGATTAAGCAGAATATATATGGTATGAGAGACAAGAAGATCAATAATAAGATTGATAAATAAGCCACGTATGATTTAAGGAACAATAAGAGGAATATTATTACAAATGGACATTTTGAATAACATTTAATTAAGTAAGAAATTGAAGAATTAATAGATATGCTTGGGATAATATAATATAATTCTAAAACTTTAAAAACACCGAATTTGACATAAATTTGACTTTTTTTTTTGAAAGCACTTAATTTCTTTTTCCTCTGTTTGTATACATAGAAAACCATACAATCATTCGCATTAATGCGAACACTAATAAAAACTCGGCTTTTCAAGGCTCTTCCGTGATGAAACTAGTTGCTTTGCACAATAAACCGAAAATATTTATTTCTCCCGCCATTTTGTGTGCACGTAACATTGACAATGATTTTTGAAGGATATAAATTTTAGCTTTGTCCAGTGTGGATAAAAGTGCACATCTATGATATTCCAAGTTACTCTGTTTTAAATTGGGAAATAAACTAAACTGACTGAAATTACTTATTTGGATGGAAATGACGGAAGCTATGAAATAGCAAAAGCGTGTCTCGAAAGATTTCGTGTAAAAAATGTCAGTCTTGAAAACGACGATTGTTCTAGAGCCCCACGAAAGTATTCCGTGAAGAAATTCAAAATGTATTTGACGGCAACACAGCACAAATTCAAAACGTGCTTGCTATAAATTTACAGATAGTTCCAGTTCGATTGTATACAATGTGAAAGATGCTGAACGAAGGAAAATATTTTCTTCTTCAAAACGCCCCGTTCGCTGACATATCGAGAAATAATGAAATAATTCGGCTATGCCCGTACCTCTTATATCTATCGACGTTATCCTAAAATAAAAGACTGGTTTTCATACACTATAACATTGGACGTGCGTGGTCTTCTACTTTTATAGAATAAAAGTTGAAATTTTCATTGAGTGTCCTATGTAGTTTTGAAGCAACGAGCTAAAAATACGGAGAGTTGGTCTCAGTTTTCGTTGCATTGTAGGCGTATTCTTCAACCAGCTTTGATTAATTTTAAAATCTTTTTACAAATTTACAAACGATATTTCCTTTTTGCGAACTGGATAATGTTTATCAAAGTTACTACAACGTTGAGCAGATAGACAGATGGACAAATAAACCGAGTAATAACTTAAGTAGATTCCGCATTTGATACGGGTCAAGCATGTATATAGACTTTATGGGGATTTTGAAGCTTACATCTGAGCTCTATAATGGTCTTGGCAAAAAAATAAAACTAACCCACTATAATTTTGATCGCCGGTAAAATATATGGTGAAAGTTTTATCGCATAGTTATGACATAGTTTACGAGCAGTAAACGACGAAAAAACATTGTTTCTCCTTTGAAAAACATAGATATTTTCAGTTGGTGTGTTACTGTGTCGTTCAATCGATTTAACCCATTTTTAATACCAACGTTTCTGCCGAATTTGAAGGTCATAGCTTCATTTTGACAAATAGGTCGCAACAAGCAGATAACATACAACCAATAAAAAGTGCTGATTTAAAAATTGATATGAACATTTCCGATAGCCATAAAAAGAAGAATATAAGAGCAATCACGAATGTTTAACTGACGGGCTGTTTTAAGCATTTGTTTGAGATTGTGTGAAGAATTCATCCTAAACCATACTCACCGTAACATTTTATTGCCACCTTTATTCTTTTTTCTTTTCCCGCTAAGCGAAGCATTGCTCAGCGAATCCTTTGAGTCCGAATCCGACATCTGAATACCTTTTTCTCGTTCCTCCTATGAAAGAGTAAAGTAAAAAGAAAAATGACAAATCTATTAACAAAATTTCAGTCAAATATATAGATGCTACTATATGTTGGATAAACTGAATTGACATAACTTTTGTAAAAAAAAAAAAAAAAAACGCATGCAAATGATACGCATACCTTAATACTTTCTTGAAAACTCGACGCTTGGTACTGGGCATATTTTGCAATCGTCGTATGTGATCTATGAGATATACAAGCCCATACCCGTTTTGCCTGAATTGTATCCCAATTCTCATCGGGTGATTGGTGTACTTGTGTTCGCACTTCAACACTGTGATCCGGATTTGCTTCAACCAAGGTTTTTGTCGAAAACAGGCCTAAATCTAATTTAAGAGCTCCAGCCAGACCGCGTACTACTGCGATAGGATGCTTTAAGCAAAATTCTTGCAGTTGCGGACTAAAGGCATGCTTCTTGTTTTCAAGATGCACGGAGGGTGTTGGTGGTAACAATTGCTCTCTAGTAAGACGTTGGGGCGGGCAATCTGGAGGCGCTGGAGCAGGAGCATTTATATTTAAAATTGAACACGGGGGAGGAGGTTCATTTAGTGGCAAATTTTTAACCGCCGCCATAATTTCTTTCGAATCCATTCGTATAGAAAACATGGAGTGTTCTTTTGCGGCTTCGTCTGAGTAGTACTCATAAAGGCTTTCATTTTTTAATATCTCTTCTTTAATAAAATCATTATCCAAAAGAAAAGCGCCTTTCACGCTTGATAGCTTATTTGAGAGAGAGTCTCGACTGTCAGCATCCTTCAAATCTATACTATCACCATCAAACGTTTTTAAAATATCATCAGTAAGCGTTGACGTTAAATCTTTTTGGCAAAGTATATCTTGGAGTTCTTGATCGCTTACACCTGAAAAACATTTTCAATGAAAAACAAGAAAAAATAATCATACAATTACAACGATTTTTGTTTACTTTGATTAAATTTGTAACAGGGCATTCCTAACCAGGCGATAAAATCAATATTTTGGATCTAAATTAACAAAAGCCAGAATAGAATTGTAAATAAAATTACAGTCGAAACAAACGAAGTCTCTATCAAGAGTGCTGGATTTTGCAAATCTTCCTTTCACATTCTTTACGAGACTGGGAATATTTGCGATCTTACGTGTTGCATTGAATTTAAGCATGAGCAGAGAAAGGCGCGTTCTAAGAACTTTTCTTTGCCGTCATACATGAAGCCAAACAGCTTAATTACATTTAAATAAGATACAAAAGAAACATTATCAATTATTGAACATATAAAAAATAGCAACGACATTGGCAGTCGAAAGCAGTTTGAAAGAATAACAAAGTAGGAACATTATAGGCGGGTATATATCACGTTACACCGCTTCGCTTAGTGTTGCTATACACTCATACTCCAAAAACCACGCTTTATTTTCATGTAAAGGCATAATAAATATATTAGGCTTTAAAAAAATGGAGCTGTGATCCAAATTCCCTACCGTTGATTTTTGTGCTAAATTGCTCCACGGATCAATTTTCGTCGTAAAATATTAAAAAGGAACTCTTTTTCTAAAAAATCTATTCATGAGATATCTTATGTGCAATGGAGTCCAAAAAATATACCAATATAGTGCAAATTTGGTCCAGTTAATATTTATGTCAAATTACTATCATGAACAAATTTTCATCATAAAACGTTAACAATTACGTCTTTTCGGCATGTAAATATTTACACTTCCTAAGAATACTTATATACGATGATGTCCAAGAAATGGACATACGTGGTCCAAATTTGGTAAGGCTGATTTTTATGTGAATTTATTATTATAAACGAATTTTCGTCATGAAATATTGAAAATTAGATCTTTTTTACGCTATAAAGGTTCAGTTTTCGTAGAAACGGTTTTTTGAGAGTATATTCAAAAAATTACTTCAGCCGTACCAATTTGGAATGTCGAAATACTATTACACAGCGAAAATTTTTGAAAATTGCAATTTTCTTCCATATAATATATAAGAGGTGGTCCTAGCTTAAATCCTTCTGGGTGTAATGTACTTCCGCCGAAACTTATTATGTCCTGCACCACAAGTGGTGTAGAGAATATTGAAGATAAGAGGGGGTAGATTTTTCAAACCACATTGAATTCCTTCATAGAAAGTTATTTTACATTCTTAAGATTTCCTCTTTTCTCATGATCTAATAGTAATATCTGAAAGGACTTAAACTTATTAAATTTGTTAAAGCCGGGCGGTGGAGCTTATTACTAACAAGCTGACTATTTAAGCTGAAATTATCGATATTTTAAAAAAAAACACGTTTCATGTGAACGAAACGAAAAAATTGTACAACTCACCTAAATCACTTTGTTCGGGAAAGGATTCTTTTGAAGGTTCCGTTTTATTTTCCGAAATATCATTCGTGCTTTTAGCCACTAATGGATAGGCGGGCGGAGACATAACTCTCACTTCGTTTTCGAATTGTTCAGAAATTTCTCTGTTTTTCCCTGTAATACTTTCTTGGTTGCTTGCTTGAAAGCAATTTTGCTGATATTGCTGCATAAATTGATACTGGTTGCTTAAATCTTGTAATAATATCCTCTCTTGCGAATTTAAATTGTTTTGGTTCTGTTGTAAGTACTGTAGCATTTGCATTTGTTGTTGTGTCAAAAAAAGCGGCGGTTGAGTGGGACGATTACCAGTTTGGAATTGCGTTTGGTTTCCCTCTTTCGACCGTTTTGCTGGTGTACTATTTGGATAAGGCGGTGGAGGACCTTGAGCCTTTAAAAAAACAAAATATATACATATTCAAATAAATAGCGATGCACTTAGGCTATTTGACTTTAAAATTAAGATTAATTAAAAGCTAAAGTTAACACTTTTTTAACATTAACATTAAGAAAGGATTATAGAAAATAAACAGCAATATTTCCCATTTTAAAGCATCCCTGCTAAAATAAATATACTTTTACTTATCAAGGAAACTTTCTTTTAAAAGCCTCAGCCTGCATTAATAGTCCAAAACTTCTTATCATAATATCTTGCATTAAACTTCTCCAAGCAATAATAAGGCTCTACTACTGATTCATTTTTGAATCAATTTTCATGAAAACTTGCTTTTTCTTGGAAAGTTTTCTACATTTTTGTTCATATGAGGCAAAATGTATATTTACAGATAAACAGAAAAACACATAAAAGGAGTTTCAGCTTGCAAATCTTTCTCATTCAACATTTTTTGATTTTTCAAGCTACATTAAAGTTTGTCCTATCTGTGAAAAGTGTTATCAATCCAAAAGTTTTCGTAGTGCATTAAATTAAACAAATTGCAACACTGAATGACAGATGCGTACCTCAGAAAGGATCATGCTCATCAAGAATCTACTCTCTTCAGACAATGTCTCTTTATAGCGTACACCACTTGTGGTATAAAGGTGTATTAAGTTCGTTCGGATGTTTACACCACCCAAAAAGTTTTGAGATAGACCCCCTACTTATTATACCCACCAAAGAAAGTATATATATTGTTGATTAGCATGAAATTCTGAATTGATTAAGGTGTGTCTGTTCGTCTGTGTGGGGTGCTTACACTTTCCTTGTCGCAAAAATAAAGATATCGACTTTAAATTTAGTAGAAACATTAGAAGGTTTTGCACACATTGAAAATGGGCCAAATTGGTCAGATCACAAGCCCGCAGTGAAGCCTAAACCGAACGCAACTCCATTTTTCCAGATAAAAATTTGTGGGTTTCTGCTCACTGGTCAAAATTATAAAGGGTATAAAGGCTACATTTACTTTACGAAAGAATCGACCATTTATGAGCAAAATAGAAAAAATCGGACATGCCTACACAAAACTACAAGCGATTAAATTTTCTTCCTGTCACTTTTTTCAAATTTTATGCTTATTAATCATAAGCGAAGTAAACAGAATGTTTAAAACTATTTTGTACAATTCTCAAACGACGGCGTATTACCTGCCTAAAAATACGTGAGTTCTATTAATAAATGTGGTAGACACCACAGCGTGTCCGGATTAATAGTGGTGGCTGGTGCTAATAGTACCGGCGATATAGGCATCAAATAGAAGGACTCGGGGAACAGAATCCCACAAGTTATGTTCATTCTAAATTAATTATGGTGGACGGCGATTGATAAATTTTTTCTTAAAAATTTCGGTGTGTATCAAATAAAAGACCTTAGAGAAAGTGAATAACTAAGTTAATTATGGTTAAATTTCATCCCATTTAATTTTTTAATTTTTTTTGCTACAAATTATTGCACATCTATTCAAATATAGAGACTTACAGAAGTTTTTCCTATTTGGCGATGGGGATTTGACGAATGCAAATGTTGTTGACGTGAGCTCATTTCTAATGAAATTGGCAGATTCCAAGCTTCTTCTATTGAACAAAGTTGTCTTCTTCTAGACGTTATACTCGGCATAGGTGCCTGAGTTAATTGTGTATCCAAAAACTTTATACGCTGAAGCAACACTTTATTTATATCTTGTTTTTCGCGGTGTTGCTTCTAAAAAAAAAGAAGAAAGGAAAAGGGAACAGTAATCGAATCGTAGACCGAATTTAATTTAAGCAGACTTTTTTACCTTTCCCGTAGTTTTAATTGCGTTTAAGTAACAAGCGAATGCATCCCTTGGTTGTCCACAAGTCTCATATAATATTCCCAAATTAGTCCATGCAGCCCTATGATTTTTGTCAAGTTGTACAGCACAAATGTAAGCTTGTAAAGCATCGGTAGGCTGATTTTGTTGTTGATATAAAACTCTATTGTCATTGTAGACATTATTTTCTATGTAAAAAATCGTTTGCTTTTCAATACCCACCCAATTGAACACCATGTGTCTGCGTTCCCTTCGCTTTTTTCTACCGAATTTCTGTAAGAAATAAAGGCATCATGAACTTTACTTATACCAGCATAGCACCGGCCCAATAAATATAAGGACTGGCCAGATTTGGTATTAGCTTCAATAGACTTCTGTAGGTATAATATTGCATGAGACTGACGATGCTTTCTTTCTCCAAATATTTCAACGCAATGATACATCCATCCTAAGCAAGAATATTTTAAAGATTTTAAAGATAGATGCAGAGAAAATTTATTTAACAATTTTATCACCTAATTGTCTGTATATAACTGATTTTAATTCCAAGGTCAGCTCCCTTTCTTTAAGTAATTGTTCATATGCCTCTTTGGCAACTTTATATTTTTTTTGGACTTCATATAGATGGGCGATGTGAAACCGTACTGAAAAACAAATAAAAAGAAATTTTATATTTGATACAAGTGATAATTTGTAAATAGAAGTGGAAAGTAGCCGATATCTGCTGCTTATGAATTGATCCGGACTATTTTTAGGATGCGAAAGTAGAAGTAAAAAGACATAATACGATCTTTTCATACCGAGACAATACAATTATTTTTGTATAATTTAAGGATAAAAATATATTAGAGTGACCTCTTTTTAAATCACCCAATAAGAGTATACTGCAGGATAAATTCAGTTTATGCAAACGTATGTAATATTCAAAACAGCTTCATTTAAAACCACGTTTTATTATGCGGATCGATTCAGAAAACTATTTTTTTTTTTAATGTAAGTTTGACTGTCTGATGGCCGTAAAGACAATTTTATGTTGAATATACAAGTCTTTGTTTTTCATATATTTGGACGGAATATGGGCTGGATCAAATCATATTTTCGATTATTACCCAATATTACGTCTTCATTTAAAATGGTCGCTATATGCAAACACTAACGATTTTCGGAATACCTTGAAAAAAATCGCTAAGTAATGCTATTTTACGGTAAATTGTTGGGCGAAATTTGGACGGGATGAGTCAATCTTTTCAAATCGTCCCTTAAGCCATTTTTACTAGGTAATTGTTAATACGGAAAGCAGTCTAATTTTTAATATTTTGAGGTAAACATTAGGCCATAACAATAATTTGACATAAAAAATAATTCTATCAAATTCGCTTCACATAATAATAATAGTATAAGATTTTCTGCAAAAGGTAAGCCTGGTAAGGCAATATTCTGATGTTATTTCGACCCCAAAGCTACTTTGGCATCGTGTTTCGGCAGATCTTTTTTTAGCATCGTCTTTTAAGATAAGATCGTAGTGTAAGATAAACTGAGAAATCTTTTTTTTGATTCACAGCGCATTTCATTTTTTAGTTAAATAAATTACTTATTATTGCAACAAAAATATTTTCTGGTTATTAATATATATTTAATTCAGTTTTAAAATAGGGGTGTTCTTTTTAATTACAAAATATGTATTCACTTTACTTTCTTTGCAAGAAGCTCAGAGACACGTCTTTACGTACAAGCATAGGTTTTGTACGTTTGCATTGAAAGCTGATATAGAAAAGAAGAAAATAAATAGGAAGCTCTAGTCCTTACAACGTTAATGCGAACGAGCGACTTTATTGCACACAGTGATTTTCCCTTATAGCCTTCCAAACTATTGTACGATCAGAGTGTTATTTTCTTCAGACCGCATGCGGATTTATTTTTTTTTTTGTCTTGACAAATCGGTCCTGTGCTTATTCGTTCTTGGTTCTTAAATAGCTTTTGTGAGCCGAGTCAAGTGTTAACAAATTGATTTATTTAACTGCATTGTTTATCCTATGATTTCTTGTGAATAGTCTTCTTTTTTTTTATATGCTCCTGTGAGTTTTCTAACATTTCAGTTACTAATCTAGTAGATACATAGTTCAACTATCGGCAGCCCATCTTAATAAATATTTGCAGATCTTTCAACTGAATGACGAAATTTTGCCATTTTTTAAGAGTTGTCTTGGATCTGTCATATAATAAAAACATGTGGAAGAATTGGTATACCGAATACATCTGGATGCGAACAGCCTATGTGATTTTGAAAATTTATTTTTTATTCTTGTCAAGTTAAATTCAGCAAATCAAAAAGCCTGCAAAATGTATTAAAAAAAGCGCCTAGCCCGCTGTTTAAAAATTATCCAACGTTCACAAGAAAATGGTTCCAATCGTAATAGTTTATATAAAAAATAGAATTTGAATACACACTACAGCCTTAGACGCTAGTGCTGTAAGACTTTCGTCTTAGAATGAATTCTCTGACAAATTAATAATAATAATGTACAAAATAAAATGGAAAACAATTGCCTTCAATATCGAAATGTTCTAGAATGTGCGTTCTTTTGCATCGCAATGAAAATGAACCCTACATCATTTATGTCCGTCAATGTATTTAACAATGTCAAATTACTTCAAATTTCGATGGAAAGCTTCTGTTATTTTTGGTAAACTTCCTAGTTTTTCACGTGTAGATGGATAACCAAATTAGCTTAGAAAAAAATAGATACGTTTATGTTTAAAAGGAAATGACGAAAATTCAAATTCAAGGCAAAAGTTTCTTACAACTAGCAATAGATTTACGGTACTCAGCACTTTGACGCGTTGATTTTAAAAATTCGCTGCGGCGAAGAATATCTTCAAACGTTATGTATTGGCTTTTACTAATATAATGTAGCAAATATATATCGTCTACTCTTTTTTTCTAGATGACGCTCAAAAACATTCCATGAACATTTAAGAATACAAGGCTAAAAAATGGTTGAAATCTGTTCACCTACACGCCCACACTATCATAGAAACTGAGACAACTTCCAAAAAACGACAGCATTGTCATAATTTCGTCTATAACTTCCGAACTTGTAAAGATATACCCAAAAATCTGCTACTCAAATATTCGTTGACATCGCCTGAGACAAAAGAAGAGCTAGTAAACCAGTTGAAACCTTTTTTGGACTAATCATGAAAGTGGCCCTGACGAACCTCTGGGTCTCAGGGTTTCGAAAACATCTTCATCTTATCGGAAGCTGTAGGCGAAAATATCATAAACTTGGCAACTTATCCGAAGTTGTCTTAATTTTTTCTGCACTGTGGGGGTGTCAAGAAGCGCAGATCACGCTCATTTTTAATCGATCAAAGAATGTTTGTGACAAATTTCAACTTCCTCTCTTTATTTGCACAACAACAAAATTGCCGGCCTTGAATAAATCTAATGTTAATAAGGTACCAAATGTTGTACACATGAAGAGTCTGCGTTCTGTTCTTGCAGATTTACATCTCCTTGGCATTTGCTTCCACTTCCTTGGATTACTTTTCACTTAAAAGCTTTCGTTAAAAACTATGAGCTGATGCGCTCTCATTTGAAGCAAAGTAGCGGTTTTAATTTTGACTTCATGCTTTAAATAGTGGATCACTATTTGCGCTTCAAAATTCTACCTATACACTAACTATAAACTTTTCAATTAAAATACAATACTTACTTTTCTGTTTTGTTAACGTACATGGAGCTTCATCAATTAACGATAACTGGTAGTGCTTAATTGCAGACTTATAATCACCCAAAACTTTCTGCATAAATCCAAGTCGTAGATGGGCCTCGTTTGCACATGGAAAGTTTGGATTCAAATATAGAAGTAACTGAAAAGTTTTAATGGACCTGAAATTATAGTTAGGATTTTAAAGCAATTCCTTAAAAAATCAATCTAATATTTTTTAAAAAACATATGCAAATATATGTATGGCAAATACATATTTGCCTTTTAACACTACTGTTTAAAAATGCGGATACCTCCAAATTTAAGATTTGCAATAAATGTACGCGCTCGGGAACGAGCCTCCTCTTACATATCCATTTCACAAACTTTGTGACTAGTGATTATCACTAACATACGCGAATATTTGCAGACAAGACAATTAACGAGCGAGTAAAAAAGACGAAATTCAGCGCGAGTTTCAGAAAACAGTTTTTTGATTTTATATTAAAAATTTAGTTTAGCGCAGCAATGAAATTTTCGGCGGAGATGAAATTTAAGAAATTGTGCTCCAAACCATAAGAATTATTATGTTCAGGATTGCCAAATTTTTTAATACTTCTTAGCGGAATATCACCTCAGTCAACCGATGCCATATTCTTTGACTGTCTCCTATATCCGAAACCCAAACAAATACTAAAAGATAGATATTTTGCCACCAAGACTGGGTGATTCCAAAAGTGGAGACCGTGTCAGCAAAAGTGTATATGAAGAAAAAAATTATATTCGATTGTCACCGAATCTTTGTACCCGACCACATTTGTCTTAACAAACCTAAAATAAAAAAAGACAAGTAAGAAAATTAAATTCGATCGGGACCGAATCCCATCTCCCTTATCCTAAATAATGCAAAAGAAGTAAATACCATCAATAGAAAAACGTCTAAACGTATTCTTCAGTCTTTACAAGCGGCATGCAGGCACAAGAATATATCAATGGCATATAACGGTTGAAGCACATAAAAGTAGATATTTTACAATCAAACTACGAAGTGCGTACAGGTTAGTTTGAGTAGGCTTTTATTAAAAACAAACGCTTTTATATTCCATTAATCCTTTTTATGGCTACGCCCATTAGAACCTAATAGAAAACGTTGCTTGCAACTGCACAATTGTATTTTTTCATAAAGCATAAGAGTATTTTTTTGTAAACATATTAAAATCTAGCAAACAGCGACATACCCTCCTTTAACCCATTTATTGTTGGACGCAAACATAGGGTAGCTTCAGCACAATTGTATTGTACTACAGTTATTGATGTTTTAGAATCTCTTATATTTAATATTGTGTTTTAAGCCCAACTAATCACATAAAAATTAGTATTAATTAAATATTCTTAAATAACACATTTTCAATCAGGAAAGTTGAATAAACAGGATATTTTGTTATGTTTCAAGTGGAAAATACCAATCACAAGGTCGATGTCCGCACAAAAATATAAAAATATAAAGTATGTACCTTAACAGGAAAATTTTTCGCGTTTTGTCAGTTTTAATTTTTCACACAAAATTATTTCCAAACTTTAAAAAACACAAAACTACATTTAAAAGTAAACATTAATAAAGTCCTTTCACTTATCAATTATTTAGTATTATAAAAATATAAACAAAAATAATTCTTTAGGCAGTACATAATAAAAGTTATGGCGGCAGTGTCTCAAGGCAATATGTGACTAAAAGCGTAGAGCAGCGTGTAGGTAATATAAAGACACGATGTCAATTATGGAGAGTTTTGCAAACAATGTTGCCAGATGGCTCATTATTGTACATCTGCTACAACATTTTAAATACACATTTACTACATTCTTCACAAAGTGCTAGTAATCAAAAAATCTTAAATTTTTATATGTTTGTAAACTTGTAAATTTTGTATGTGTGCTTGAAACTTGTAAATTCTGTATGTTTACATTTTCGGAAAAGTTTTATGATGATTTACACTTTACTGCTGAAACGTCATTTTACTGTTATAATTTTCAATTTAATATTTTTTTTACACAGAGCTAGGGAGTTCAAGTACACTCTTTTAAAATTTTGGCCATGCTACTTACGATATATTTTCCATGTTTACTGAACAACTTCAACATTTCGCCGTATATTTTGAAAGTTTTAATAAAATTCTTTGTGCTCGTTAGTGTGCTCGATTTTCTATAAAATTCTTCCAACGCACCTAAATACATCTATACACATACATATACATACATGTTAAGGTAAGTGGAAATCAGTTGTATTTATAAGAGATATTCCCAGGAGGTTATATTACAATCAAAAAAAGTTGAAATCAGTTGTATTTTTTTAAGAAATAATCGCAGGAAGTTGTATTACTATAGTCAAACTTTACACAAAGGTCTTTTGGTTGCAAGCTATACTTTTTGGTTGGTCTTAAGCACGTAATCTACGGGCCTCATTCTACTAAATATTTAATTATTTGAATCTAGATCTGCCTAGAATTTCAGTTAAAAATTAGCAGATCGGTCAACTGACATGCTGTATATGTTCTCTTAATACATTTTTGAAAATCAACGAAAACAATATTTTTTTGTGCTGCAAACTATGTACAAGTCCATTTAAAATAATTAAGTTTCTTAAATACCTAAACATGTCAGTGTAAATATGTAATAAGGGAGTTTTAAAACAATTACTTTTGAAAAGTAGAAAATACTTACCAACGAAATTCATTGAAGTGAAAATAAACTATACCCAAGCCGTATAGAAATGCCAAATCATAGGATGCTTTGCGCTTCTTTTTGAAATATTTTTGGTAGGCGGATAATGCTAAAATATCAGAAATTAATATGAGAATAAAATAAGACTACTATTATGTTCACAAATATCAACAAACTAACTAACATTAGCTTACACGAAAGTAAGAAATTAAGGAAACTAAAAATTTGAACAAAATTTTGCGTGCGATTTCACGATAAATTAATTAAGAGGTATTTCGAGCCATACCGGAAAAATCAAGTCAAGTGATTGGATTCACCTGCGTGTACTAACTAAAAAATACAGAAGTACAACGCTTTTATTTCTTACACCTCTGTAAGAAATGTATTCTTTTTTCGAATATGAAAGGAGGTATATTTGTTGTGGCGCACAAGAACATAATTCTTGAGAGATTTGTTCTTCACTTTCTAACGTCCAGAAAGTAGATATATTCCTGATCAATGACGTAGTCTAAATCGACTTACGTCTGTTCTCCGCTATTGGAATGCTCATAGCCATAGAAACGGAGATAGAAACTTTTTATAGCTTATAATCGATAGCTGTTCGCTCAAGGTACATGTTCGCTATGGTACATTAAAAGGTAAACAAAAACGCACAACTTTTAAGAGATATTTCTATGACACGGTATATATATATATATATATATATATATATATATATATATATATATATATATATATATATATATATATATATATATATATATATAT